>NC_051192.1:1872500-2033907 GCF_015220075.1 Falco rusticolus | reverse complement strand
CGTGGGAGCAGAGATGCGTAGTGCCCCTGTGCCACGCAGCAGGGCTCCCTGGGGAGCCCCTGGGCTGCCACCACGGAGCTCGTTCCAAACCCTGCCCAGCACCATCCCTCGCCCACCCTTGCCAGCGAGTTGCACTGACGCAGAGCAGTGCTGAGAGCTGAGAAAGATGGGCAGCAGCGCCTGGTACACACCTGGACCTCCTGATCTTCCGCACCTTCGTGCGTCTTTTGGCTGGTCCAGCCCGCAGAAGTTTTTCTATCTTCATCATCCTCTTTTCCGTGCAGCTTTTAGTGTCCTCTCCCCAGGCCTCTCTTCTCCTTAGCCTTCTGCCTTCCTTGCTCTGGAGAGAGCCTGCAGACCTTTCCATCCCGCAGTGGTATTAGTTAGGGGGAAAGCCACCCTCCAGCGGAGTACCCTCTGATTTGACCCAAAGCGAGCCCATTTTACCTTCTGTCCTCTGAAAGGCTGGCCAGCTTGACTGGACACCCCAGGGGGCCTGCTGCACTCTTGATGGTGGTTGGAGGCAAAGCTGGAGGTGCCTACAAGAGAAATGTTGCAGTTGGGAGGTGGCAAGGGACAACCTGGAGCGGGAAGCGACTGTTGGCCAGACTGCCCCCTTAGCTGTCCAGAGGAGCTCCCTTGGGCTGGTTTGCATCGGCCACATTGCGCAGAGTCATCTGCGCCCCTGCAAAATAGACCGGCTGAGGCTCTGACATCGAGACAATGAAGTAGGGCCCCGGCAAAGCCCCTCTGACCCCCTCTGTCTTTTTGTAGCTATTTTGTGGGCCTTTTGTTTGCTCAAGCAGATGCCTAGTGCATTTGAGAACCACCTTGCCACTTCCCCTTCCTATGTATCAGCCTGGGGGGGCTGGAGGCATAAGCCACACGCAGCCCGGCTCTGCTGCCGGGCAGAGGCACAGCAGCGACGTGGCCTCCTCAGAGACTGCCCTCCTACAGCAGAAGACAGGCTGTCACCGTGGCTGCGGGGCTGACATACCTCTCCCGTTGCAGACTCCACCACTGTCTCTCCCCCAGCTTTTTCGAGGACACTGAGCAGAGAGGGGCATGTCTGCAGCAAGGCTTCTGCCCAGTGCTCGGTATCCTCTGTGTCTGCACAAACACTTGGCTCTTCCAAATGCAGCTCTAGAAAGAAAAAGCCCTTGCAGCCAGGTGACTTCTTGGAGGTAAAACCCAGCTCCAGCAAAACCCACCGGCAGCCCTCCAGCGCTTCTGTTTCTACCCCCCCGTGCCCGGCCTGCAGGCCTCAGCTCACCTTGCTGAGCAAAGTGTTTGTGCCCCAAGAGGCAGGGGCAGAGGCCATGAGACAAGCGGGTCTGAGAGGACCACACAGGATGCCCAGCCCCGCCAGAAAGGATGCTGCCGGTTCTGTCATCCCAAGCATCCCAGCCTGTGACACCCCTCAGTCCCACTGCCTCTTACCTCCAGATCTCTGCCTGGTGGCCAGCGACTCCTCGGCTGCTGGGCAGGGGGGGCCACTTGTCTCCTCCCCAAAGATTTCGCCACAGTTCTCCACCAGAAACTGCACCAGCACCTTCACCTGCACACATCAAAGCCCTGTTGTCAAGCCAGCTGCTGGAAATGGACCAAGCAGCCTTTGCCACTCCTGCGCCTTGCCTGTGCGCAGAAGGCGGTGGCTGTGGGGCTGCTCTTGCAGGCAGCCACCCCAGCAGCATCTGCCCAACGGAGGAGGAATCCAGAGATCCCACCTCAGAGGGACCGCCAAGGCTGCAGCTCACTACAGCGCCAGTACCTTCTCAGTGACCTTCAGCATGGCCTCCAGCGAAAGGAGGCCCTCATCAAGTGGGCCCAGCAGGCTGGGCCCAACACAGACAGCCAGGTTGCTGCAGCTCATCTTGCTACTGGCTTCATTGCGGCCGATGTGCTGTAGGAGAGCCAGCAGCCGCTTCAGAAGGAGCAGATTGGCCACAGGCAACTTCTCGGCCACCCTGAGGGAAGAGGAGCACAAGGTAGACAAGGCGCATGTTGCCCACAGCCATCCCTCAGCCTTGCCCAAGGTGGGCGGGAGCCAGTGGTCACCTTGCGTAGCCTTGCAGGTGCTCTCAGCCAGCGGTCAGGGCTCCTGCTTGCTCAACAGGCAGGCTGCTGCCCACACTTACGCTTTCAGCTCTTCCATCTTCTCCTCCCTGCTGGTCTTCTGCATGGCTCCCATCCAGTCCTCGTACATGCTGTTCACAAGGAGCCTGCCAGGAATGTTTCGCAGGAAGTCCTGCAAGACCAAGGGCTCCAGGTGAGCCTTTGAATGCTCCAGGCCGGCCAGGAGCTCCTCCAGCTGCAGCTCAGGAGCACTCACCTTCAGGATGACAGCGAGCAGCAGCGCAGGCTGGCTGGCCAGGTCGACATCTCTGCCACGGTCCAGAGCCTCCCGCAGCTCCCGAACTGCTGTCCCGCTGGCAGACAGGCGAAATATCCCCACTGTTGATGGTCCTTCCTGCCAAAGGGCAGACAGCAGCTCCTGCAGGTGAGGTGGGAGGACAGTTGCTTGGCTGAGGAGCTGCTTTCCAGCAGCGGTGGCCAGAGCACTGCCCCAGGGCTGGCTCCTTGCTGTGGGTGCAGAGCCCAGTCCCCTGTCCCTGGAGCCCCGGGACACCCACCACCTCTACGGAAAATGCGGAGGGAGGGCTGGGCAAGCCCTGTGCAGGCTGGCTTACCTGCATGGGCTGGGGCAGCGCGCCATCCTCCCCACCGAGGGCTGCCAGGGGCTGCCCAAAGAGCGCCTTGCCACAGCTGGAGCCTGCCTGCCCTGGTGCCTGGGCAACGGCCGCGCTCTGCCGCAGAGCTAAGGGCCAGGGCAGCCCCCTCCTGCTGCTGCTGCTGCTGCTCCCTCCTGCTGCAAAGCAAAAGAGAGCCAGAGCCCATCAGTGGAGACTGCCAGGCCAGCGGTCCCGGAGCCTGCCCGGCCTGCCGCCCAGTGCTGAGCAGTGCGGCAGGACGGGCAGGGAGCCAGCAGCTGCAGCCGTGGCTCCGGTTCAGTGGCTGGGAAGCTCCCGAGAGCCGGCGTGCCACCAGGGCAGCAGCAGAGGCTTCGTGTCCCCCCAGAGCCAGATCCGGCAGCCGCTGCCCAGTGAGTGTCCTTGCTCATCCAGGCGATGTCCTCCCTCGGGCTGCCCAACCTGCACGGTGACGCTCCAGGGACAAGTGAACACAGATCAGCTGCTTGCAGGAGGTGGCCTTTTGTTCCAAAACTCACCTGGTGAGCGGCAAAGTCCCTCTCCGTTGCTCGATTCGGCCGCGGGAGGCCCTTGCTTGGCATCAGTCTGCAAGAAGGCGGCAGCGCTTAGCACCAGTGCCACCGGCGAGGCCATGCCAGTGTTCCTAGTGGCTCCCCGACCCCCTCCACTGCCCAAGAGGCACCGTGGGATGCTCTCTCCCTCCCCCCAGCACAAGCTCCCCCGCCTCGCTCCACATCCCTGGCACCCCGGCACAGCCAGAGGCGGGTGAAAGGCAGCCATCCTCACCCTTGCCTGCCGCTCCACCAGCCTCTCCAGGCTCCTGGCGCTGAACGTCCTCCACTGGGCAAGAGAGAAGGAGGGGAAGAAGATGAGCGGCGATGCCTCAGCTGCTCGGCTGGAGGACCACTGCTCGGGGACAGAGCCCGGAGCAGAGAGACACTCACGGCACAGCGGCGGCTTAGCTCCTTCTCCAGGAGTCTGAGTGACGGCACATGGGTGACTCGAGGTCTCTTGTGCCCTTCTGGTGTCCTGTGGAGCGGGAAGGCACAGGGAAAGAGCTGGGTGAGCCCCAGGCCGCCTCTTCTCCCTTGTCTGGAGAGCTGGGGAGCTGTGTTCCCCCGGCCAGCTGGGAGCATCCCCCCGGCTTACCCAAGCAGCGTGTCCACCCACTGCTCCTTCAGGGCCCAGGAGCTGCAGAAAGAGAGGAGACACAGTGTCAGGCCCCGCAGCCCCCAGCCCGTGGGCAGAGGTGGGTGCCTGCACACCCCTACCCCGTGGGGAAGGGCACAGGGGCAGGATGGAGCCCCGCGGGGCGGGGCAGAGGTGCTGCCCAAGCCCTGGCTCCCTCTGTCCTGCCACCCTGCCCACACAGATGCTTTTGCCCTTCCCTTCTGGGGACCAAAAGGTGGCCAGGGGATGCAGGAGGTGGCAATGCCCCCATCCCTCCCTGCCGGCGTGCTGCCTGTCCCCTGGCCAGGCTCTGCACGGGGGGCAGAGGCCACTCACAGGGTGGCGTGGGCACAGCTGGGAACCTCTCCTGCCCGGCCATGGGACGTGGCACCACGACTCACCCAAAGTCGGCAACGCAGGAGCCAGTGGGCCAGGCGAGGATGAGGGAGGTCCTGCCCTCATGGCTGCCTTCCTCTTCTTGGTGTCCCGCTGCCCTTTCTGGGCTGCTGAGCACCCACAGCTCGTGCAGGGCCACGCGGAGCTGTGGGCGCAGGGTGGTGCCACGTCTGCGGAGGGGAGACGTGGGCAGTGAGGTGGAGGTGGCCTCCTTGGGGTCCCCACAGGCAGAGCCCTGTCCCCCACCTGCCCTTGGGACGGGCACCGGTGCCTCCAGCACCGAGGTGCCGGGGCCCGGGGTGGGTGCCAGGGTGTGCCTGTCCTGGTCGCCAGGCAAGGGCTGGGGGAAAAGCAGGTGGGCTCTGAGGGTCTTACTGCAACTTGGCCACCACCAGTTCCTCCGGGAGGAGGAGAAGGCGCCTCTCACTCCTCTTGCGGCCCTGGGTCAGCCGCACGTCCACGCTCAGCGCTGCCTCGTCGTCGCTGAGAGCCTCCCTGCAGAGCAGAGAAGAGCGGGCATGAGAAAGGCCACTGCTGCGGGGTCCGGCCGTGCCCGCGTGTCCCCAGGCCGCAGGGGGAGCCCACCTGGAGCCACTGCAGCAGTTGGCCTGGCCCATCCTGCCCGGGACAGCAGCACCCTCGCCGTGCACAGAGGATGTGGCCCAGCCGGCGATAGCGAGGATGGGAAATAGGGCGCTGGTGCCAGGACAGCGCTGTTTGGCCAAACCCTGCCTCGTCCCAGCGCCACTCCGTGCCAGCACAGCTCCCTCCTGCCGCCTCTGGTGGCTGCTGGCTCCAACTGACCAACACTCCACTCCCAATGGAAAGTGGGCGGAGCCTGGGGGGGGCTGGGGTCTCTCTACAATATGGCCACCCATGCCTTGCCCTGGGGAGCCCCAGCATGACAGGGCAGGGGGCAAGGACCACCTCCCTCCCCCTGACGGCAGTGCCCCCTGCCTTAGCCTTCACCGTTGCTTCCCAGTGTCCAACTAGTTTCGGTGCCCCAGGCCTGGTGGTTCAGCCAGGTCTCCATTCCTCGCGCTGCTCATCAGCCCGTGGTGTGTTTGCTTTCCTCCAGGCCTCAGGCCTGGCTCCTGTTGGGAGCGGCCTCGCAAACCCACCTGCCAGGTCCCGCAGCACTTGAGGGTGCACCCCATTAGGGACATGAGCATCTCCACTGGTCTCAAGTGTCATCTAATCTCATCCTCTTCCAAGCGACCTTACTCAATCTCCTTGCACTAAGGGTACCTCTTCTCCAGCCTTTCCAGCTCTCCAGGGCCTGGCATGTCTGAAGGCTGGTCTTGCCAGAACCACCATACCCCAGGAGGATTGGCAGAACCTAGACCAGCCCCAAGTGCTGCCATGGTCTAGTGAAGGCCAGCAGAGGTTTACCGGAGAGACAAATAATTCCCTGAAATTGTGACATATGATGAGTTCTTGTAGCCCTGGGGAACTGGGCATCGGAGCTGTTTTCACTGCTGTGCCCTGTGCTGGTTCTGCCTTACGGTGCTCAGCTGGCACGGTCTTCACTTCTCTGTTGGCAGTTCAGTGTGGCAGCAGCAGCCGGGGGTTCCAACCAGCAGCAACGCGGTGTTGCCACCTGCTTAGCATAGAGGTCCCTCAGCCACTGTGCCTTGCCCAGTGGGGTGTGTGGCTTTCCCTGGATTCCCCATGCCTGTGTCTGTGACCCTCACAGTCAAAGCCTGCAAGGGAAAAACGTGAAACCAAGGGAGGGATAAAGACCCAAGCAGTTAGTATTCACCAGTGAGTATTTGATTTCAG
Source organism: Falco rusticolus (assembly GCF_015220075.1). Taxonomy (NCBI): domain Eukaryota; kingdom Metazoa; phylum Chordata; class Aves; order Falconiformes; family Falconidae; genus Falco; species Falco rusticolus. The sequence goes on along the minus strand of NC_051192.1, from coordinate 2,027,848 downwards.
CCCATCCCTCTGCCTCCATGCTTAGCACTGTACAACCACCCAGCGCAGGAGAGTGGCTCTGCCATGGGGGCGAAGCACCTGCGCAGGCAGGAGAAGGGGTGGGGGACCGCACGTACCTGGCTTAATTCTACAGTCTCGAAAGAGATTTCGCCAGCTGATGTCATGACTTGTCCGAGGCTGGCAGTGATGTCGGCCACAGAGGCAGTAATTAAAGCCCTGGCCTCCCAGCTGGAGGCACAGCCGTGTCCTGTGTCCTCCGAAGCAGCGCTGGACTGACATGGCAGGAGCCTTACGTAGCCAGGCCAGATTTTCATTTTTGGAGTAACAGCTTCAGATCCACCAATGCAGGATTTTTCACTGTAAGCTGGAGAAGCAACACACTTATTTCCCTTTCTGTCTCACACTTAACTAGATGGCAGGTGTGTCAGGGGACCAAGGGCTTCTCTTCCAGCCAACAACACAAGGCTTTGGTTCTCATTCCCTCATCACGTTGTGTTGGCTAGCAGAGGTTTGCACTGGCATGTGACATATTTTCTTATTGCTCATCTGCAACTGCAGTCACATTTCAGAAGTGTTTTGGCGCACTGCCCCACTGGCAGCTGGCACTTGCAGCAGCAGCTTCTCCAACTGAGGTGGTTTGGGTGCAATGCATCAGCCCATCTCTCGCATTGCACAAGGTCTTCCTTTCCCCCTCGCCTCTTTTGGCTGTACTGGGACATGTGACATCTTTTCAAAGAATCTTTAATCTTTTTCAGCATTTGGAATGGGCCTGAATAAATCCTTGTCAGGGGAAAACTTTATGAGAAAGACGTGGTGTTCTGGCTGGTACAATCTCTCGCAGGTGCAGGATGACGATAGCCATGATGCAGCAATGCAATAGCATGGGGTGTGAAAACCACAACTGGTTTTAGTGGGAAGAATCGGGCTGGTGGTGCCTGCGGACCCCTGATGTGCTCCTTACCTATCCTGTGAGTGTGCTTTTCTGGTAGACACACTCACCCCATAGTTCCCTGGAAAAGAAAGGCTTAGAAATGATGGGAATTTTCTATCACCACCTGAATACCACTTAAAACTGTGGGATAATTAAGGTTGACAGCTTTAATTCATTGGCCCCATTTTCAGGTAAAACTATTCATTCAACCAGGGTAAGGGCAATAGATGACTACCGGTGAGTTCATCAGCTGTAAATCTGGGGTGTTAAGTAAAATAAACATGTTGTAAAGCTTCTGCCCTGTTTCGTCCCAGCTATTCTTTAGACTATTCATCTATTTTGGAAAGCTTATTGGTTCAAGATTTAAAAATCATGGACTACATGTGAGGAGCAGGTGTGATGTGGACGTGGAGGAGACTGAGGTCCTGATAGGAAACAGGGGTGGGAAGGTGAGATGCTGGCATCCTTGGCGAGGGATGAAGCAAGCTAAGGGAGAAGTAAGGGGGCAGGGGGTGGGCACATGCATGTGTGGTTTGGGGATCGCTGCCCAAGTTCAAAGCACTTATGCAGATTATTGCTTGTAACTTGTATTTAAGCCCAGACCCAAAGCGGTTAAATACCTGCCCAAACGTCCAGCTGGTGTCCCCTAAATGTGTGCCTGTGGGGCATCAAAGCCTGCTCAGCCAGGGGGGTCCTGGTACGAGGGTCCCTGGGCTTAAGCAGGGCTGAGGCCAGCAGCTGGAGGGTCTGTAGAAACTCAGCTACAAATGTCAAAGCCACAGAAGCTTAGTCTCCAATAAACAGCTTTAATCTTATTTATCTCAAGCCTTTTATCTGCAGGCTTTCTTGGCTGGTTTTGTTTTCTTTACATTTGTTTACATACACTGAACTAAGAGTTTTTCTGGAAATGCTGGTATGGCTTTTAACTGTAGGAATGATTCACTGAGAATAATTAATTCAAAGATCTTGGCATCTCTTTTCCTTGTAATCTGGTGATGGATATTCTGTGATTTTCTTGGAGGTTTTTCTCCCTGTATGTGCGTGTTTACACTCACACCCACACAGACTCACACACATTTGCAAATGCAGATACTTCCCTCTTCTTCTGGAGCTTTTAAGTTCTAGAGCAGCGTATCTGACCTGTGTGATTAACCCTTTCTGCTACGCAGCTCCTTTCTTTACATCCAAAAGCATGACAGAGCTTTTGTGATTTGTGAGACCCTTCCTATAGGTTTTTGCCCATACCATGAACCCCCTGAGCTCCCAGAGCAGAGCAGACACACAAAACACACTTCAAGGAAGGTCTGTGCTCTCTGCTGACTGCTGCGGCTGTTCGGGCTCCATCTGGGGGACAGCTGGCTCAAACCAGGCATTTTCCTAAGGAATTAAACAGCACAGAGCTGCTCCCCAGGCCCAGGATTGTTCCCCAGCGTTGTTTAATTTATTAAATATTGTTGATACGGAGATTACAGCTTGTTCACATGTTAATATCCATTAGCTGGGAAGCAGTGAGTTGCGCCCCTGAGACTCTTGAGGAGTGGGACTTATGTAGCAAATGAAGCAGGGACCTCACAGTGTATGAGACAAGGGGTTTGCCCGCTGGCCCTGTCTGTGAAGTCTCTGATGGCCCTTGGAGTGGCTTATCACTCTAAATGTCAGTAACACTGAAATGATTTCCTTTGTAGAGCTCACAGCTACACTCAAATAGTTTATTTTTTTCCCCTTGTTCTGAAACCCATCGTCTGTGCGCTGCCAGGATCCCTGTAGCCCGGTAATTTGCACTGTTATTTCAGAAGTTAAAAGCTATTATGGTGCTTTTTAATCACCAGCACAGCATGGCAAAAACCCCTCATTGCTTCACAGTGATGGTCATACCATTGCGACACCGATGGCTGCCTGGGGACCTGGGCCAGGCGGCTAGCAGGCTGCTGGTGAGCTGGCATTAGCCAAATAGTGTCATGGCAGAGCCCGCAGCAGAATGTGGAGTCACTCTGTAATTATGCTCCTGTTTTTTCTGTTTTGTCTATGAAACAGAGTCACTGGAACAGGACAACTTTCATAAATTCAGGGAGGGCCAAGATTATTTTAACTATCTCTAACAGCACTTGGCTCTTTGAGGATTTTTATCCAAATGTCTGCAAGCCCTTGCTCTTCACAAAGAACGATAAACGTAATTAGCACGGTTCTAAAGTGGGGAAAGCCGAGGCTTAATTAACTACTCATGGATATGCAGCAAATCAGTGGCAGAGATGGGAAGAGAAACCAGTTTTCCTGACTCCCATTTATGCCCCAGTCAGTGGATTCCAGTGCCATCTCTATGTGTAGCAACTGCAGTGGGATAAACAAGACAAAAAGTCGCAACAGGGCAAAGCCGAGGGTGGCCCAGAGTCCCTGGACAGCCCTGTGGCCGGCCGACATGGCTCTGGGGGACACCGTTGCCTATGGTCTGGCATTTGGTGAAGCCAGACCGGCATCAGGAACCTGCACAATGCATGTGTGGGAGACCAGTCTGCTCCTCGGAGCCTTGCCCTTGTAATAATCCAAAAGTTTGCTTACAGGAAAGGGTTCCTGCTGGGGCATTGCCCACCCATCCGCTCCCTGCCTCCCTGCCACCCCCACTGGGCTAACCTGGGACTCCGAGCTTTCTCCAGTCGGGAAAGTCAGTGGTCTAGGACAGAGTCATGGCAATATGCACCCTGCACCATCCACTGGGGCTTCTGGCTTTCCAACCTGTGTCACCCTTGTGCCAGCCTGCCCGTCACCACCCATGCAGCCTCAGCCGGGACCTGCAGCCACGCAGACCCATGCTGTCACGGAGACCCACGCTGGGTGAACCCCTGCTTCTGAAAGCCGAGCCATGCAAGTGGAGGAAGAGGCTGTATTGAGGGATGCAGAGATGAGATAAGCCAGGCACGGACTCCTCAAAGGCAGTGTTTAGCCGTTGTTCTCCCAAAAGGCTGCTGATCGAGAGGGATAGCCTTGAAATGTTCTGTTCTGAACAGGTGGTGCCAATGTGGAGGGAGGGATCTCTCCTCCATCCCTCTCACTGACCCCGGGATGGGTGTACTCAGACTCTATTACCTTCACAGCTACACACCTGGGTGCAGAGCTATGCTGAGTGGTGTCCTCCTTACGCCCCACCAGCTATCACAACAGCTCTGGAGGTCAAGGTGCTCGCAACATCTCCATGGGCTCTCTGGAGGTTGCACCACCCATCTGACTTACCTTCTTTTCCTACAGCTGCGGTAGAAGCTGTCTTAGCAAATGAGGAGAAATCATGGCTACACAAGTGACATCCCTTTCCTGGTTTGGGTCAGAACGTAACCTTGAGCTTGTGCAATAGAACAGACTCCTCTGCCTGCGGCTCCCAGAGCACAGCGCTGCATGCCTGCAGGCGTTTAGCTAACTCCAGGAAGCAAATCAAGTTAAAATGCTGCAAATGAGATTTTTTTTTTTTTTTTCCCTAGCATTTACTGATGACTTACTACATTGCATCAGGGAGGCTTTCAAAACAGGAAGGTATTTCTACTCCAGGCTGAAATAACACACTCTAGTACCGCCAGCAGGGAACTTGCTGCTCACACCCTGGGCAATACCCGCTTTTGCTGAGAGCAGCAGTAGGTGCAACCCATGGCAAGGGGTGGCTCTAGAAACATGTAAATAGAAACTGTAGTTTTTGCTTCCAGCCACAAGAAGAGGACCTATTTAGCATTTGCTCAGGTTGTTACAGGACGATGTGGTTTCCGTTTTCATCCCACTAAAGCTTCAGGGTGAGCAAGGATGGGTCTGCAGACAGGCACTGTGCTGGGGGAGGGACGCAGCCCCCGCCCCAAAGGCTCCTGCAGGAGCACCGTGGCATGGGGCAAAGGGACTAGCAGCAACACAACAAGAAGGCAGAAAACAGGCAAGTGCTGCTGTGCAGGGAATCACTAAATGGTGGAAAAGAAGGGAACTGGCTGGCTGTGGCAAGCAAGAAAAAAGGCAATGGGGGGCTGGAGCTGAGACAGGTTAGAAAGGAAGATCTCTGAGGCCGCATCTGTTCTTAATCACACCCAGGGCTTTTCTCTGGTGCTGGGGTCAGCTGGCGGAGGAGACCTTGTGTCCATACCATTCCACCCTCTCAGCTGTCAACAGGTGATGGCTGACTCTGCATGGTCTCCTGGGAGCTCTTCCTGGCTTGTGCTAATTCCCAAGTGATGCCCAGAAACCTGCAGGACAAACGTTCATTTGCACAAGCCAGGAACATGCCGGGGACCGCCCTGACCATTGGATTCCCTTGCCCAGGTCCAGTATTGCTGTGTCTGCACAGCCGAAGTCTTTGCTTGGCTCTTGCCATGGCTTCCCTCACCTGGACCTGATGAAACCCTTCCCTCACAGCTGCCAGCCCCCCAGTGCCTGTCGCGAAGGACCCATGGCTGGGGGGCACACATGCACATGGCTGGGAGGGGGGTCCCTCTGCAACCTTGGCGAGGGAGGGCTGCTGGCACCACAGAAGTGCGGGCTTGGCCAGGCTGAGCATTGAGCATAGGCTGCTTGTTGCGGCAGGCTGATGGAGAGTGATGGTAAGAGCCATAGAAGCTGGTGCCGGCGATGCTGATGGAGAGGTGAAGCAACGCTTTCCTGCAGCATCAGGTGCTCCCTGCTGCCCATGTCACCAGCCAAAGCAGTAAGGCAAGCTTTCACAGGTTCTCCATCTTTGTCCCTCCTCCTGCTCCAGGCCAGACTGCAAAGGCAGAGATGATCAGTTGTGCCTCTGAGGCCAGCGGCTGGTCACGCCACCAAGTACATGTTCTCCAGGACAGAAACGCATGTGGCAGACGTTTCTCCTGCTCCTGGTTTAAATGTACCTTGGAAAACTTGCTGTATTAACGAGGCTGAGTTGAAGTGGTCATGGACACTTTTGGATGCTACATACATACATGCGCATCTTCTCTTTAAGATTCTCCCTTCTCTTATATCCATGGCTTTCAGCTCAGGCAGTGCTTTGATACCCCAGTGCTGATTTTTGACTCGAGCACTTGCAGAGACTGGCTCCTTGTGCTGGTGGGAGCCTGATCCATTGCCCAGCTGCCTTCCTCAGGGGAGAAGTCACAGAAGAGCTTCAGGAGCAACTTGCTGTAAAGCTGCTTATTTAGTGAAAGTGAAAGTGAAAGTTAAAATCAGCCTGAAGCCTGGAGGAAGGCAGCAGCCATCACCTGGAGGTGCTGCGATGGAGATGCAATGGAGGTGCTGCGGTGGGGGTGCTGCGATGCGGGTACTGTGATGGAGATGCATGGGGGTGCTGTGGTGAGGGTGCTGCAGTGGGGGTGCTCCGATGGAGATGCTGCGGTGGGGGTGCTGTGATGGGGGTGCTGCCGTGGGGGTGCTGCAGTGGGGGTGCTGCAGTGGGGGTGCTGCGATGGGGGCACTGTGATGGGGGTGCTGTGATGGGGGTGCTGCAATTGGGGTGCAATGGAGGAGCGATGGGGGTGCTGTGATGGAGATGCAGTGGGGGTGCTGCGGTGAGGGTGTTACGATGGGGGTGCTGTGATGGGGTGCTGCAATGGGGGTGCTGCGATGGGGGCACTATGATAGAGATGCAATGGGGGTGCTGCAGTAGGGGTGCTGCGATGGAAGCGCTGCAATTCGGGTGCTGCAATGGGGGTGCTGCGATGGGGGTGCAATGGAGGCGCTGCAATTGGGGTGCTGCGATGGAGTGTTGTGATGGGGGTGCTGCGATGGGGGTGCTGCTGCAGCCCCCGTGCCCAGGTGCCCATCGCTGAAAGGCAGCCCTGGGCCAGCACAATCCCCCCAGCACCGCTCAGTCCAGCAGCTGAGCTCAGACAGCACCTACTGGCACCTCCCGTGTGCCGCTGCGGGGGGTGTTGGCCCAGGCCGGGAAGCAGTGACAAACCCGACCTTCCCAGACTGCCGTGGATGTCCTGCTCATTTTCCTGGGAGAGGAGAGCTACCCTGGGGCAAGCTGTATTAGGGAAGGGAGGGACTCTTGCAGGGGACCAGGGAAGGGGATGCTGGTGCCAAGGGAGTGCCTTGAGTGGAGATGGGGGCAAGAAACAAGGGTAAAACAAAAGAAAAAAATAAAGAGAAAATAAAGAGAATAGGAAAAAAAGAAAAGAAGAGGAGAAAAGAGAGATAATAGGAAAAAAAAAGAAAAGAAAAAGAGAAAAAAAGAAAAAGAAAACAAAAGGAAAAGGGGGGGAAAGGTGGGTGGGAAGGAGGGGAAGAGGGAGGAAAGGAGGGGGAAAGGAAAAAAAAGTCTACAGGTACTAGCAAGGAACAAACTGGAGGTCATCACTACCTCAGCTCTGCATGCAGGGCCATTCTGTACCCCTCAAGCCCCAGTTCAGACAGCCTTTCAAGGCGCAGAACATTTAAGTCCATAATTTTTCTTTTTTCACCAAGTTTTACGTGGCACTGAGGAAAAAAACCCACCACATCTCTTTCATTCTTGGCTGCAGCATTTTAAATCAGAAAGGAAGAGGAGGTGCAGTTTCTATCTGTCCGCCTTCAGGCACCCCCAGTGCAAACCCTGGCACCGATGCTTGTAACTCCTGACAGTCATGACTGTCACAACAGCCAGAGAAACAGACCAAGACCCCTGCAGCTGTGGGGCTCCACAGCACAAACCTGAAAAAGCCCCCAGGGCACCCATAGGTCCTAACGGCCCTGAGCAGCCTCAGCTGGGACCCACACCCACGCCCCTGCCCAGCAGCTCCATTGCAGCTCAGCCTTGGGCTGCCTTGCAGGTGGGTTGGGTTGGTCCTTTTGGGGTGGTCCTTAGGTTGCCTGCAGCCCCGGCCTTGGAGCACCCTTTTGTTGTGCCTGGGGCTGCTGTGAGGAGCTGCTGCTGGCACCCAGCTCTGCTCTGTGTGCCTGCTGGGGTCTCCGTGCCCCCCTTTGGGGGCAGTGCTGCTCCCTGAGAAAGGCAAGTGCTCTTGTTACTCTTCCATTTCTTGTCCCTCAGTAGCTATCTCCTCCAGGGTTTTTCAACAGAAGTTCTTGTTATATGTATGTATATTTTCCCCTGCTTATATTTGTCTCAGAAGCGACCTCATCTAACATTTTCCTCAGGGGAACAGGTCTGCATTTATGACCATAAACTGATTTATCTGCTCATAAGAAGATGGTGCAGCCTACTGAGCCACCCTCTGATCGAGGCTTGTCAGGAACCCCTGCTTGCCGGCCACAGGGCTCCTGAGCCTGCTCGCCTCCTTGCTGTCTGCAGGTTTCTGCTTACAAGCTGGTTTTTGCTTGTGAAGACTCAAGCCCACTGATTTTATTTTTTTAAAAATATGTATATTCCTTTTCTGTTCTCAGGATGGTCTCACGGCTTTTCTGAAGTGCTGCGGAGGAAATCGCTTCACTGAAGCATCTCTGCAAACTGCTGACTGATGATGAAATCTTGCTGGGAAGGAGCAATTTTGAGCAACAAGCCCTAGCCTTCTCCAAGGCGTGCAGCCGCCCGGGCGGTGGAGCTGGGACGCCGTAGCACTCGTCCTGCTGCTGTGGTCAGAGCTATTTTCCAAGCACTTTTATTTTAAGACACCACGAACTTTGGGGCCCAAGTCTGACTTTTGTTGAGGGTTGGAAGGGCAGGAGTGTAGCAGGGCTGGCCTGGTGCTGTGCACCCAGAGGTCTGAGTAAACCACTAGGACCTGCAGAGATCCCACTGCATCTCTGGGTAGCCTTGTGCTGATGGTCAGGATGATAGAAGTAGGGGAGCTGGTGTGGACTTTGAGGGGGGTTGATTGGTTTTAAATACTTATTTCCTTTCCTGTTGAGTGTAGGGGTTGACGTATAAAACACCTGGCAGGTGGATCCGCCTTTGGAAGCAGAGCATGCTCAGTGTGGTGTGTGTAGGGAATGAGCCCATGGCATAATGGCTTTTAATGTTGATGAGTTTTATGAAGTGATTGTGATGCCTCTTCCTTGAAACACTTCTGCTCACTGTTGTAGGGGGTGTATTGCAAAAGAAGGTTTCACTGCTGTGTCCTATCGCCCAGGGCTGCTCTTGCATGAATCCTGCTGAGTGAGGGATGTGTTCCTTGAAAACACTTACCTGCCTGGGGAGCACATCTCTGCCCCAATAGTTTTCTCTGTTTGGGCAAGTGCCCTGTTTATGGTGAGTAAAATCAGAGGAGATTTACAGCCCACACTGATATAATGTGATCCAGCCATGACAGACAGTCCTTTTTGTCATCACGAAGGATGGATCTAGTTGTTAGTACTATATTTTATTACGGTAACAGGCAGGTTTGAACTGCACTTGTGAAGGATGGATGTGTTAGGAAGGAAAACACTGGAGCTGTTGTGGCTCACTGTTGTGTTAAGGAAAACTGTCTTGCACGTCACATGTGGGCTATTTTACACAGCAGAAAAAACCCAACCCTTGCTGTCGGGGTTTGCTCTTTTCAGGGTGCATTTCCTAATTTTAGAGGTGGAATTCATGCGTTCTGCTTCTCACATTGTTGGTGAGGTCTCTGAGAAAGCATCTGTGGTCAGAGCAAGTCTTTGCAACTAGTACTAGCCCTGCTTCTCCTCAACTCCCAGTTGCTCACAGACAGTTGTTCAAAGTGGGTCTTACATCTGCTGTTGTTTATACACAGGAGCTTTGCAGGGCCATGTGGTAGAGTGGCAGATTATACAGTTTATAAATAATCTGGCTGCAGTTATAGCCTTTCTGTGTCTTTAAATATATATTTATATATATGCACACTTGGTGAGAATGATACTGTGTAGATCTATGTGACCTGACTGTCACTTCCACAGACTTTAAAACAAAATAAGTGATGTTATGCTTCAACTTGAGTGACAGTCCGAGCCCCTAATGCTGGTGAGAGGTGTGGAGACTGACAGCCAGCCCCCCATATGATGCCTGGCCCCCGCTACATGCCAGCAAGGTGCCTTAGACCGAGAGTCCCGAAGCCCTGTGCTGGTGGCACGTTGGGATGCCTGGAAGCTGCAGTGGTCAGGCACGAGAGCAAGCCTGCAGTGATGGCTCTACCAAGGCTTGCGGATTCTGACTGTTGGCAAGCCTCGACAGAATAACCAGATTAAAACTGTTAACACCATAGCTTTCCCTAAAACTTAATTAGTAGGAAGGAAGAAAAGGAGGACGGGCAGGCCCTGCTTTGAAAGTTGAGTTGCAAAAAGTAACACCACAATAACCCTGAAGAGTGTTTGGACTAAGGCAATGTAGGTGTTTGGTGTTCAGTGGAAAATATGGTGAGAGGCTGATGTTGCAGAGCTGACGGTGCCTCTCCAAGGAGCGCAGGGCTGGGATACTCAGAGGCTTTTTCTGACAATCTCATCATCAGTCAGCCCTTGTCAATTTGCTGCCAGTGGGTTTCAAAAAGGGGTGGTTGATTTTACTGCTGACCCTTCTGAACGCCTGTTCTTTAGACACCTCCTGATGTTACCCAAGGGAGGAATTCCAGTCCCTCCAAAAAACAAGCTTTCTTCTAAGGCACCTCAAGCATCCCAGGTCCAAACCAGAGGCTACCCCAAATCACCAGATGTGCTGGGGCAGATCCTCATCTACATCTGCAGGAGCAGGAGGTCTTGGGCACTGCGTGGCAGGGCCTGGGAACTCTTGTAGGTTGCAAAAAGCTGCCACGAGAAGCTGCATCTCACCTTCTTGAGGTGTAAGGCCCTTGTCTTCAGCTGGCTTTCCATGGGCACATTTGGTCTCCAGCTTGAATGAGAAAAGCAGTCTACTGCATGACCTTGGAGAGGCTTCAAAGTGCTCTGTGAGGATCTAGATATGTGCGTGTGCATACATGTCTCAAACAATAAACGCATTTACTGTAGGCAAAAATGGCAATGCTGTTTTCAGTTATGGCTTTCTTATGCTTCCTGCTAGAGCTGCCTTGCTTCACTTCTGACTTAACCAAAATTTCTTCTTTGGCTGCAGTTTTCCCTTGTTGCTGCCACTTTCCATTGTCCTTCACTTGCCTCAGGCTTAGCTTGTTTCTGAGAAGTTATAGCAGAAAGGGTCTTGCTGGTTTTGACTAACCTTAGGAGAAAACTGATGTTTTGTCTTAAATTTCTGACTGCAGTAGTGTTTGCTATGTCTAACACTTCCAGGTTCTGAAAGGCAGTCTGGAAATTCAGCTGGAGGATCGACATGCAGCAAAGGCTGTGGGGTTTTGCCTTTGAAAAGTAGTGAAATAATTCTGAGTTATAGGTTTGAAAATCCTTACATAGGAAAGGATAGAGGCTGGCAGAAACAGCCTGGAGAAATGGTCTTTTCCTTAAGAGGAAGGGGATGGGGCAATTGTGTTGAATAAGGAGAATTAGGACAGGTAAGTGGATGCACAAGCAAGGATGCAGGATGTGGAAAAGTGGGTGAGTGAAGTTTGTATGGTAACATACACAGAAGAACCAGTTAGAGGGACTGCTGTCTAAAATGTGCCACGATATACACAATTTTTCAATAACTGCATTTCCATATGGTCAGCCAAAACCTGTGTAATATGTTGCCAAGGTTGTTCCCTGCTTTGGCCCACAGAAAGTTACCAGCTTTCAGCTCGTGTTGGCTGTGCTAGGATTGCACATGGTTAAGACTTGTCTGATGTGGAGGCTTTTAACAGGAGCACGAATATTAGTGTGGATGGAAATGCATGGCTGAGCACCCCAGACAAACACAAAGGGTTCAAGGAGCGGCTTGCAACGGCCGCAAAGCCAGCTCATGCACTTCCCACAAAAAACTAGAGGACAAAGAACTAACAGAAGCCTTGGATAAGGTGACAAGTTGATGACCAATAGTACTCTACAATAACCAGCTAAAGATAACCAAAGGCTCAATTTTGCCTGAAACTCTCGAGGGGTGAGGCAGGACAGTACAAGGTCATGGTATCCACTGCTAAAGGGTGTGGAAGGTGCCACCAAAACCAGAGGAGTCCAGGTTGCACAGTGAGGCTGTGATGGTGTTATCCCATGGGCTTCCTGCTGCACACAGATGATCCTGGCCAGATGGATGCATACAGCTCTGCATGGAAGTGTTGATGGGAGAGTAGGAGTGGGTAGAACCAACTTATTGGATTATTTTTATTAAAAATCACCTTCCCTGTCTGTAAGGTCTTGCAGTGAGCTTTCTTCCACTAATTTCCCACAGTGATGGAACTAAATGTTCCATCTCTGCTAATGATTCATGTAGGAGGTGATATATATCCATGTGCTGGCATTTTATATATACTTTAGTTGCCTTTAAAAAAAAACCCCTAGATAATTAGATTGCAAAATTGCTATGTTAAAGGAGTATTCATGCTGAAGTCAGGCACTCCACTGCTGCAAATTGAAGTTGTCTGTTAAAGCTTTGTGCTGCCCTCCTGTAGGAAAGCTACTGCAATCGAAATATTTGCCATGTTTCTCATTTTCTAAGTGCTCAGCTCAAGATCCATGTTGCCCATTTGACAGCTGCATCGAATGCTGGCAATTATAGGTGACACTGCTGCATTTAAGCATATGAAGCGCCACAAAAAGTGCTATAAAGAAAATCAGGCCACCCAGGTTTCGAAGCAGGCTTTCTGCGTGAGAGGTTCTTGCTGACCTGGATGCTGCAGCTATAAAACGAAGGCAGCTCTCTGCTCTTGCCCAAGTCTGGAAAACTTGTGCTCTGACTGCAATCCAGGTGCCTTTTCTCCCTTCCTACCTGTCTCTGTCCCTGACTGTGCTGGGTGGCCACATGGGCTCTGCAAAATGGCTATCTCTAGCCACTGAGGGCTTGCAGAGGTCCGCTTCTAGCGCAAGGGGCTGCTTTCCTGGGTGCCTTTTGCTCTTGTGGAGATGGGGGGGGTGGGGGGTGGTGTGTTGATGCTTTGCGGGTGACAGAGTGCAGAGAAAAGCTAGGCAGGAGGGTGATATTTTGACATCCATAATGATACAAAAGTGATGCTGCCCAAGCAGAGTACTGAATGGATGTTACGGGTTGTGTGTTACTGCTACAGTGACTGAAGAAAATAAAGTTTACAGAAGGAAGATATTGGCCATATAATTGTGTCCTCATTCACCCCTGCTGAGCTCCGCTGTTGCCCTCCTCTCTGAAGGGGGGGCTGTGCAGGTGAGTGTCTGGGGTCTCGTACCCGGCAGCTCCCGCAAGCGCTGCCGTGCTGCTGCTGCAGTGCTGTGGACACTGCTGGCTCCCGGCCAGCCTGTGCAGAAGGGAAATGTGCCAAGGCATAATCAGTAAGTGAGAACATCTGGGGAGAATACTTTCTGCTTGTCTCATGAAAGTGAGCTTAGAAGCGCATTGTTGGTTTTGGTGTGTCCCCCGCTTCTTTCTCTCACAAGAGTGGGGCCCGGGTTAGTTCTGGGTTACTTAAATGCTTACAACAATGTCCTTAACATAGAACTTGGCAAAAAGGTTTGCAGAACAGTCAATGATTTTTTTTAGCATGACAGCTGCCTTAATGTGGTTGAAAGTAAGTGGGTAGTGGATCCCTATGAACCTTCTTGCTCCCTTAAACCTAGGGAAATTTCCTTGCTGCCAAAGGGTGAATCTGTTCTGTTCTCCAGCAACAAAAAGCAGACAATTCTCCTTAAAATACACAGAGGGGACTGCAGACACAGATCCTCTTCACCGTGTGCCCATCCTAGTGCCTCCGGTCGAGCCCCATCCCCTCCAGCCAGCAGCGCGGGAGGGCTAATCCCTGGTACTGAAGGCACCCAGATTAACCTGCTGCAGGATTAGGATGCTTGAGCTGTTGTTAGGAGATTAATACATTTGGTTGTCAACATTTGCTGAACTTGGCCTGAAAATTATTTCCAGTGAGGTCGCTGCCCCTTGGGCACAGCTTGCCTGGCACGTTAGGAAAGGCTATGGTTAAAGCAAGAGGCTGCAAGGGTTAAATGGGAGCTCTGAGCATGCAAGGATGCGTTTTGGGTTTAAACCAGACATTGCTGATGGGGGCAAAAAGGCTTTGGTGGTCTCATCTGTTGCTGCTGAGCTCTTGCCTGGCCAGGGAGGTGGTCGGGTCGGTGGGTGTGCCTGTCTTGCGGTTTGGTGCAGGTGAGGGCATGCAGCATGCTACCTTAGCCCGGGTGTCAAGCCCTTCTGCTTTTCACAGGCTCTTTTATTTTGGGTCACTTGGCTGGAAGCAAATGTAGCTACTATCCTGGCACTAGTTTTGTTCACCTATTTGTGCTGATGTCCAGATAAGAGAGAAACAGCTCTGTCCTAGGTGACATTAGAGCTTTCCTTGGTGAGGAAAAGTGGCTTTTTGGTACTTTGCTTTCTGGAGTTTCCCGCTGATGACAGCATGTGCCATGAAGCTGGTGAGCTGCCCACAAATGAACTTGTCTCAGTTCCTGCATGGTGCAAAATGAGTTTATTTTAAGGGCAGGGCCTCCGCAGCAGTAGGTACCTGTGGGGAGAAAGCAATTGGCTTCCACTTTCTGTGCTGGAACTCAAGCTGTCTGTCCTTGGAGTGTCTTATTTCAGCTGCTAGCAGGAGAATTCATCTTTTAAAACAAACAAAAAAAAAAATGAAACAACAAAACTTCCTTTTGTCAGCACAGTGTTAATTCCAGCACAAAGTCTGCTCATGCTAGCTCAGCACCTTGTAAATGCTTACACAGCTTTCTAGTGCACGGGGTAGTGATAGTGGAGCTGTGGTCCCATTGCAGCTGGTCCCACTATTGTGTGTGGACTGGTGCCTGGGGTGCACTGATGCCAGTGGAACACACCATAGTGCTGCAGGGAGTGTGCGTGGGGAGGGATGGGCATGGCAGATCCTTGAAAAGCAATTCTTTTTCCCTTTTTCTTCTCTGGGAAATCACAAATGAGGGCTCTAAAGACAGACCTGTCTTTAAAGGTTTTTGGTGATACAGGGAATATGTGTATATTCCTCTTATCAGTGGGAAACTGCCATGATGGTAAAATAACTGTTGGAGTGAAACAGTTCCCAGCTATTGTGACCCAGGTGGATAAAACTTGCATCTGCTTCAAAGCAGCTTGTCTTGAAAAGTGAAACACCGGCTGCGGGGTGGAAATGGTTCCAATTATTTCATTCAGCCCTGTGCCTCAGCATCTTGATTTCAAGACACCCTTCCAGGATGTGGGTCAGGGCGTGCTCCCCTCCGCGCATACCAGCGCTGGCAGCGGCTGGTGGCTGGAATGTCTGTATGGCATTTGTCACACACCTGACAATATCATTTTTCTTCCTCAATGGGCCAGCGAGGATATTCAATGGAGATTCCCACGTGGAAGACAGAAGTCTGAAAGGCCCTTTGGCGAAGGGACACTAGACAGGTAGGGCATTTCCCTAAACGCTCGCTCCGTTTGACATGGGTATCCCCGAGCGGGGGCTGTGCCAAGCAGTCCCATCCTGGCAGAGCTGTGCAGCCCAGCAAAGCAAGGGCTGTTGGGTTTTAACACATTTATAAGCACTAAGTACATTCCTCTGTATCCTACCAACATTCTTTAGGGAATTTCTGTAAAGCTGCATGATAAAATAATTTTGAATATTTTATCCAAGGCCTGTGTCACAATTTATTCTGAAAAAAAGAACTTTTGAAACCCAGAATGTGGGCTTAGAGCTTCTGCCTGGCTTACTGCAGTGCAAGGACAAGGCTACTGCTGTGGTGGCATCGCTCCCAGCCGTCTCGCTGCAACAAGGCAGATGCATTAAGAAATAACCAGCAAGAACACAGGACAGAAAAAGGTGCATGGGTTCTCCCACGTGCAGAAATTACCCTGGGTTTGGGTCAGCACGGACCTAGCTGGCCAGCTGTGCCTAAGTGATGAATTTCAGACTACCCATTTGATGGATGAAAATGTCCGATACTCTGCTTGAGGTTGTTTGGGCTATCTGAATAAAAACATCTGTATGCGTATACACACTACGTAAGTGGCCCATGAATAAGATGTGATCCAGTGTGAAAAAAGTGCATTGTGGATGTTAATATACTAGGAGTAGAGGGCCATACTATGGATGTATCTGTCAGGCTTGTATTTCAGCCCGTGCTTGGTGTAACAGTGCTTATAAACGTGTAACCTGAAGGTGGCTTCTAGGAGATGGGGGGGGGGGGGGGGCGGGTGTCACAGCGTGCATATCTGGGGGGTGCACAAAACAAAAACAGGAGGAAAAGATGCTCACTCCACCAAACCATGAGGTCAGGCCTTAGTTTTCTTCAGGGAACTGGTTATGTACAAGCAGGTTTTGTTTGTGATCAGTGTGGGGCACAACACGTTGTCTGGCTGATGTGAAATTATCACGCGTAAGCCGCTGGTTTCCCCACCAGATACCATCGAAGGGCGGACCTCGGACCCACGCTGATAAGGTAGGCAGTGACAGCGCTGGCGGGGTGCCCTGTCCTACCTCCCAGCTGGCAAACCCAAGTTCATGTCGGCTTTGTACCCCTATCCCAGGTTCCTCGGAAGCCCCAGCAGGGTCCGTCCCCAGCCCAGTGATGGTGCTTCCAGTGGGTGAGGCCAGAGGCTTGTTTAGTCACTGCCTTTATGTTGATGAGAGCCCAGCAAGGCTGCCCGCCTGTAGGCACTGCAGTTGCACAAGATAAATGATATTTTGATGCTGAAGCATATTTTTAGTTGGCTGTAACAGTTTAAATTTGAGGGGGAAATACATAAAGTGAAAAGAGGGGATGTGGTGAGACTGGAGAGGTGCAGGTGGAGACTGATGAGCCAGTGTGGCTGCTCTGACTCCGTGGGACTGGCTTGCAGGGAGGGGCGGGATCCTTTCCTATATCTGAACAAAAATTTACTTGTGCAATATGCTTGAACCCAATCTCGTTGGGGGGAAACAAAAATAATCCTAGAGAAGTCTATTTGGCACTTCAGGTTTGGGGTCATTTTATCACCTATACTTCCCTGATGGTTCTGATGTTGGGAAGGTTTTCCCAGGGGTTTCTAGAGTCCATCAGAGTTAGGAATTACTTAAAGGCTATTTCTGAGGGCAGATTTGTGGATTTTCAATGGAGTATGCACAGCCTGCAAGGAACAGATGTGAGGTATCAATACACAGGATTACTATACATGCGCTTGCCATGCAAGAGAAGCTACTTGTGTCTTGCAACATCTAACGCTATAAAAAAATATAAAAGAGGGCTGCAGCTTCCAGCTCCCTCTGGGGCTGTGGGAAGGTCTGTTATTGCTCACAGGACCCAGAGCTCACCGTGTCTTGCATCTCCAGCTTCCCCAGGCCCCGGCTGTCCCCTCTCCCACCCTGGCTCCCATTGTGCGATGCCTTTGGCACGAGAGGGCTGGGTTTCCCTCCTCCTGGTGGAGCTGGGAAGCACAAAGCAGGCGAGAGCACGCACCCACGCGCTATTGTCTGCCAGCAAGCTGGGAGCGTGCATTGCTCTGCTCCAGCTGTTATAAAAGTCCCTCGTTAAGTAATCGCGTTTCTCTTGCATAAGTGCTTGTTTTTGGGAGGCTTCAGCCAACTGGAGGCTGCGGCTCAGATGGAAAGCATGCCAAACTACTGTGATTATCTTTTTTTTTGAATAAATATTGCATGGTTATTTATCTGCTGTGAGTTGTATAAAATCTCTTTAGATAAGGCTGAGCGGCAGAGCCTCCCCGGCGCTGGTGGTAGCTGAACTACAGCTGCAAGGCACTGCCAAAAAGCCCTCCTGGATCTTTGTGAGTAATATTTCTGATTCCTCTAAAGGGTGGTTGTGGCTGAAACTGCAGGCAAGGAAATATTGCGGATGATAAATTAGAGGGAGGCAGGAGGTGAGAGACAGTCTTGAAATCACTGACCGGTTTGAAAAGGCAGCTTTCCTCCTGGGCTTCCGTAAGCAGGCGTGGGCTTCTCCCAAGTGTGTAATCAAGTCTCTCCCAAATATGCTAATAAAACAGAAATGTGTTGAATTCAATTACAGGGCTGTCAGGAGGACGTAGATTTGGCCTGACAGTGAGATCCACTAGTCCCATGTCCTGGTTTGGAGTGGCCAAAAGGCAGTGTTCAAGGAACAGATATAAGAATAGGACAAGTGATGTTTCCTCTCCTGCATTTTCCTGGCTTTCCAAAATCTGCAAGGCAGTTATTTCCGGAGTCAGAAATTATATCTTTAATAGTACAAGTAGATTTTTCTTTTCAGAATTTCAGTCATTTGTTGAAGACACTTTGTTTTGGGATGTGACTGACATAAGCCTAATAGGGATTTGATAGCTGGAGTTAAATGAGCTCTTTCACGTAGGATTTTAATTTTAGAAAAAGGGTGATTTTTCTGTGTAGATGTAACGGGAAAGGGAAAAGCTTGTATGGATTTACAGAGAATGGCACCTCCCCTCCCATTTCCTTGTGAAGTGTCTACTTGCAGCTTGGTCCATGAACAAAGCCTGGAACTATAAACTGTGCACTGAAGTGGGAGCTGGAATTTTAGCCCAATGCCGAGTGCCTTGGAGCAGCTCGGTTGTTATTCCTGCCAACTCTGGAAGGCATTGAAGTGCCATTGCATAGAGAAGACAGCTCAAGTGCTGAGCTGCGAGGGGAAATAAAGCTGTTGGCTATAGTGTGCATGCACATATGCTTACTCTTATAGGTGGCACAAAATTCTTCCTTGACAGAGCAAATGCTGGACTAATGGAGAAAGCTTGAGAGAGCTCAAGTCACTACTTACAATCCTTGAAAAAAACATAGTATGTAGCTTTTACAATCTATAAAGTTCTTGAGACCTGCTAAAGCATTAAATCTCATTTGCAGCCAGCAGACGAGGAGGTAATACCACCATGAAAAGATATTATTCTGTAGGAGTTACAGGATTAGAGATGTAAATGAAAAGCTGTATTGAACTAAAAGGCACTCAGCTGCAAAGCCAAGACTTTGGGAAGGAAATGTGAAAACATTAAAGTGGGCAAAATTGATAGGCCTGCTGGCTTCAGTAAAACTGCAGTGGTGATGGCAGATAAGTTTTACACGTCCTCACTTATTATTTAGACCTTGAAACCTTTGGAATACATCCATAGGCAAACCTGAGCAACGCCTCTTGTACTGTGCTGGTAAGGGAAGGGTGGTGGCAGAGCAGGGCTAGCTGGGCACCCCATGGTTTCCCGCAGCATTCCCGCAACCTGGCAAGGCTACTCTGCTTCTGTGGGTCGGGGCCATCCAGAACCTGGGCAGCCCCCCCAGATGTTTGCTTTCCATCTGAAACTTGGATGGGGGTTCTTTAGCCATTAGTGGTAGGGGCTGGTAGAGGTCGTTAACAGGATCTGAGGCACTAAGACAAGTTTTTCCCCCAGATCATTGGATAACTTCATGGATCTGGAGAGTTTTCAGCTGTAAAAACCTGTGAGAGACTATCAAAGATACTACTAAAGATACTAAAGAAATCCTTGAGCTGCTGAAGAGTGTTCTGGGGAAGTATCAGTTGCTTGCCCTGGTTCTGGGCTGCTGGCACTGACTGTTGTCAGGAAGATGCTGGTTCAAAGAAAGATGCTCCTAGCTCAGGCAAGGCCTCTTCAGTCATTACGGAAACACCACAAATAAAAGTCGGCAGTCAAACCTGGGGTATTTACAATGTTATTTCTGAAACAGTCCCTGCGATATGGAACGAACCCAGGCACACATTAGGACAGGCAAACAATACCTCTGGTTTGTTGCAGGGTAAGATGGATGCTATACACAAGCCGAAGATTCTGGTGATGTTTCTGTCTCTGGCTACTTTCACAGTCATGGTGATACTGAATGCTGGAAATGCCACTGGGGCATTCAAAGGTAAGGCAGGCAAATCGTCTTTGTTAGAGGTGGGTTCCATGCATTAATCATTTAACGATATGAAGTGCCTTAGATGGGTAGATCTGTTACCTCGTTGCTTCTCTAAATATACCCTGATCTGTGGAAGGTGGAGGTAGCTGGTGCATCTTCCACGTGTTACAGCCAGGTGCCTGAGCCCTGCCCAATCCCTTGAAATCCAAAGAAATGGTCCTGTTCCCGGTGAACCTGGATCCAGCGGAGGGTGAAAGGCAGACTTTGCGTACGCTGCCTTGGTGGAAGCTGTTCAGGCAGCTGCAGTGGGTTTCAGGAGGGCAGGGGTGCTGGGTTGGAGACTACCCAGCTGAATCTGTCAGGAATGGGTATTGTGCTCCTCCCTGGCTCTGTAGGAGAGGGAAGGCCCTTAGGGTTCCCCACAGGGACAGTGATCCCGTAATGGGTGTTCAAAGGCAAGCTAACTGCAGCACGTGGCTTGATTTAACCTAGGGCATCCTGTCGTCTCCCTCAGATCCACTGAAGGGTGGACGACTGCAGGGTGAGGGAAAACAGTCTTTCCCCATCCTTGGTATGTAGTAACACTTTTGCCTGCAATAACATTCATCCACTGCAGGTCTGTTCAGGACAACCCCTGGAAACATCTCAGCCAAGTACAACACTGACTTCACCCCAGCTGGTTGGACTTTCCTCATCTGGAATGTCATCTATGCCTGGCAGCTTGCCTGGCTTCTCTACGCCTTGTCAGGGATCTGTCGAAGGTATTTTCCCTGCTTACAGTATAAATGAGGCTCTTCCCTGCTGTAGCTCACCTTACCCACTTTTCTGGGTTTTCTAGTCCGAGTAAGTCCCCTGTCCTTCCTCTTGACATGGCACACCAAAGCTCTGCTGCTGGAGCATATCTGAGGCTCAGCATCCAAAGCTGGGAAGCAGTTTGGAGGTGCAGGAACTGCTCTAACATGTGGACAGGTTACCAAGCACACAAACTGTTCCTTGAGGTCTGGTTTCCGCTGATTCATGTCATCTGGCAGAGCTACCCAGTAGCTGTGCTCACCTGCTTCTAGATGTTGAGAATGCACAGAGGCGAAATCGATTAATTATAGAGCGAATGCTTTGAGTTTATATTCTGTCAGAGAACTGACATTGGGAAGTCTCGGGTCACTGAACCGGGCTTGAAGCTTTTCCTGAGGCTATGGGATTGATAACTGCGCACGCAGTACCGTGCAGTATCTGCAGTATCCTGTGCTGCCTTCTGTGGGATAGACTGACATGGCAGCTCTGCTGCCGAGGGGGACTAGGGACCTGCTTAGCTTGAGTCTCGTGCATTTGATGATTTCATGTGACTTATAAGAAGTTGCTCAGTTGATACTGGCCAACACTGAAGGCTGAGGGAAGAACGATGTATATGTTTGTCCAGAAGTAACAAAGTCCATATACATGTATGTGCACACACACAATACATACATACACATGCTATGATCCCATAAGCCTTTTCCCCTGGGAGCTGGACCAAAACCCATGACCATGACACTGCTACTCCTACCAGCGGCACAAGCTTTGCAGCATCTGTGGAGCAGCCCTTGGTACCCATTAAATCCATGGTGGTGCAGAGACCAGCAAGAAGTTCCATACTGTGGGACAGCACCCTGATGGGGAAAGCTGCAGCGTCTCTGCATCAGAAGGGTGCAGAGCAGAAACAGTCTGGTTTAAGCTGAAATATTGAACTCTGATGTAGAGTCCCTGTCAGCATGAGGAAAATGAGTCCAGGGAAGTTTAGTCAATGCAGGCATTGTTTTTTCTTTCTCTGTATCCATTTTTTCCTGGCAGGAATGAACTTGGATGTGTCTACATAAAGCCAGACTTGCTGCCAATACCTTTTTATGTGGTGTGGATTCTGAATAATGGCCTCAATGTTGGATGGCTTTTCCTGTGGGACCGAGAGTAAGTGGACTTTTGTTACAAATGCTTCCCAACCCTCCTGCTGGGGCTGCCCCAATGCTCCATTTTGCCCATTCCCCTATGTGTGAACACTTAATCATACCTGTAAAACCCTACGGCAGGCCTTGGCAACAGGTAGCCTTCAAAAATTTGGGGTATTTACACCATGTTGTCATCTTGCCTGTGAGGTGGGTCAGTTATTGGAGCCCAAGATCTCCTCGAAGCTGCTGTTCTTCCATGATTTTTCCTCCGCAGGTAAGACAGGAGCCATGCCTCTTCATAAATACAGTTAAGCTCCTTGCCTTGGATTGTTTGCTTAATCATGGTCACATGAAGGGCTTTTAATAGCACCACTGTCAAGGGGTGAAGAAATCAGTTGCAGTCGGGAAAACAGCTTTGTGATTAACAGAGTAAAAGAGTAGTATGTCAAAATGAGGGCTACGCATAGCGATTACCTTAATTAAAGGCCGATTGACTTAAAGACAGTAAAGGCTAAACGCTAAAGCTGTGAATGAAGGCATTGTGACACCACTGAAAAGTGTTTTATCTTGTGTACATGCATGTTCTTTGTCCTAGATACCTCTTCCCAGCCCTGGTGTTCCTGGCAGCCCTCACTCTGACCACGTGTGCCTCCCTCTTCATTTCACACCGAGCCCTGAGCATCCATTCCTCCTGGTTCGCAAAGGGTCACAGAGCTGAGCTCTGGCTCATCCGCGTCCTAGTAGGTGGCATTTGGCAAGCTGTGCTGTTGGTATATGCTAAAAAAAAACAACCCTCTGTGCAGTGCTGAAGGTATCAAGAATGAAAGATTCAATGGCAGGAGATCAGTAAGGGAAAACTTCTGCCCTAACCTGTGCCTGCTGCAGGGGCACACAGCACAGGCTTCGTTGCATCTCTTTCCTACTGGATATCATGGGAATGATCCAGAGCAAGGTATATCCCTGCATTTCACTAGCTGCTACAGAATGAGGCTTTTGGCAAAGGATGTAAACTTCAGCCCAGACTTGTGTTTGGGTTGGAAAGAATATTTCTTATCGAGGGAGAAGCTGTTGCTAAGGGTGGCTTCTGTTGTAGCTGGTGATGTCCCTGGTATAGGACTACAAAAAGTTATAGATTTCTTTATATGGGGAAGTGTACACTGGTCAAGGTTTCAAATGCAGCTGCCTTTCTGAGTTTTCCCAAAGCTTGGAAGAAAATGGCTTTATTGCTACCCCTTAGAGGAGTGGGTGTTTGTTTTTGGCAACCTGCACAGGGGAAATAAGAGAAACATAGTCATGCTCCATCATTCCCTGGTTCCCTCCTTGTGCCCCTTTCCTAGCTCAAACCTGCTCCCCCAGTCCCTGCTTCCCCATCCAGGGAGTTGGGAGGGTTTTCAGCAGAGGGGGAGCCTGTGAAGCTGGGGGGCTCTGCACAGAAAAGTTCCTACCAGCCCTGCTGGAAATGAGCCTGCATCTCTTGGCACAAACTGGGAGTGGGCTCCATTCTCTGCATCTTGTATTGTGTTTCCTGAGGCACCAGTACACAGGGGAATGGGAATAGCTGGGTTACCTGTGCTCATCCAGGAGTGACTCCAGCCCTTGCTACTGCCTGTGGCAGGTTCTGTGTAGCAAAGAGGTTTTCTGGGAGGTAGTTGGAATGCAAAAAAGCTGTTCCCTTTGCCTGTCACAGCAGCCTGCAGCGACTGGGCTGGGCGGCCAGGCAGACTGGGCGTTTTGGGTGCAAGGGGCAAAGCCCTGCTGGGGTGGCTGGGCTTTGTACAGGGAATTCTGCAGCCACCACTGGGATGGATCTCTGGGGTACTTTGGGGACTCCAAGGCTTCAGCTCCTCCCCATGCTAAGGGACTCTGCCTGCAGCTAGGTCCAGAAGGCTGGCTCTGCTGCCCAAGGACCTGTGGGTCACAAGGCAAGCAGGAATTGCCTTCACCGCCGTTGTCATCTTGTGCTGTGTGGCAGGTCCAGAACGGGCTGGCACTCTACGGAACGTGGACCACCATTGCCACCCTGCTGAACCTGGCTGTTGTGTTGACCTACAAGTGGAACGTGTCCCACGAGACAGCAGCCACTGCTTCGCTGAGCATCCTTGCTCTTGGCCTAGTACTATGGTAAGCAGCCCCATGGGTTCCCACCAAGCCTGGAAGACCCCTTCCACCTCTTTCAAATGGGTTTGGCTACGGCCCCAGTTCATTCCTAGGCTGTCCCCGCACCAACGCTGAGTACAGAGGCCTCTGGTAAAATCCATGGCAGACAAACAGGGAGCCTGGGCAGAGGTTTCTCCTCCCCGACGCTCAGCAGTGCCATAAGCACCTGCAACGTGCCAGGGACAGATGCTGGGACCTGCATAAGCCCAGCCTGCCCTAGGTTTGCAGGTGAGGGCTTCCTACAGAACACACACGAAACATGGCTTTATTCTTTCCCTGAACTTACCCTAGAGAACTTCTTTTATTAATCTTCTGAATCTTAGTAAATGAACAAATTTGGATTTGGGTACAAACTGGCCTGCAAAAAAACCAACCCATTCTTTGTCCAATTCCTTACTTAAACTTTCCAGGGTGGGGGGGAGAATACACAGAGAAAATGCTTACTTTGGTCACTTGTTTTCTTCACAGGTTTTATCTAGAAAACTTCTTTCTTGACAAGTACGTCCACTATAACCTGACAATCTACCCAGTGGTCATAATAGCTCTGACTGGCAGCACATGCAAGAACTTCTCATTGTCATCCCCAACGACGAATGGCATTTTTATAGGTGAATCTCTTGGACTGGTTCCAACTCCTGTAAAAGGCCACATCTTCCCTGTGTATGAGGGGCAGAAAGACAGAATTACTTCTTGTAGTGTTATTTATAAAAAGCAGAACTAGGGATTCATTAGAAGGTATTCACTTTGCAGAGCAGAGTAGGGCAGAAATCACTGTCCACGAGTGCTGGGACTGGGTTCAAACCCTGCATTGCCCCAGGTTCGCTTCCCGGTGCAATGGGTTTGCCCTGTGATTCTCCATCATCTACCTGGATCCTCTGCTGGTAACTCCATCTGAGGCAGTGCTGGGATAGAGGCTGTGGATTTCCATTTGCCCTACATTATTTGGGATCTGTATCGGAGACAGTAGTGCATACGTTTCTGACCCAAGCAGGGGTTGCATCTAAATTTCACAAAGCAAAACGCTGCGCGTGCTGCTTTCCTATGCAGAGCTCGGGCTAGCCTTAACAAGTTTTGCTGGGATTATTTGGTTGCTGCAGGCCACTGTAGCAGAGTGCAGTCACCCATGGTAAAAGGGCTTAATCCATCCGAATACTGAACAGTCGCAGTCTGGTGCAAGCTGTACCATCATGAGTAGCTGGCATGAAAGGGACCGAGCTGTGTGAATCCTGCTGCAGCACTTTGAGATGCCTACCCTCGCCTCAGGGCCGGCGGGAGGGAGCAAGTTCCCACCCTTCAGCCTTCCTGCTGCCACATACCAGTGGCTAAAGTTAATTTTTAGACTGGCACCACCATTGCGACCACTCCAGTATGCATTCCCTTTTGCTGTAAGGGCAGCTGGAGCCTGGCAGTGCCTAAAAGCACCCAGCCAGGACCCGGCAGAGCTTGTCTGTCAGGGGTCTGAGGGCACTGGAGACCCATCGCCTGATGGTTGCGGCCACCAGGAATGCTGAGGGTATGTGTGATCCCTGGTAGGCAGCTGTGTTCCTCCAGGAGGTATGTTTTTGCCAGCAAAACTTCATTCTAAGTGCTCCGGCTTGTTTGACTGGTAGGGCAAGAATGTGGTTTTCTCAAACTCATGCATGATTCTTCATAAAAAATTTAATAACACACTCCAAGAAAAAGCACCACCACCACCACCACCCCTTTTAGACATCCCTTGACCTGGAAGCATCAGGTGAGTTTGGATACCAGTGAAAGTCTGGACTTTGAAATACAACCCTGATGTTGTGCTGACACATTCTGTGTTTCTTTTCTAGTTGTCCTGCTGGCAATGACTTGCTTGATCTTTGCTGTTCGGCTGGGACTAGTCACGTGCAGACACTGTCGGAGACCACTGGAAGCATCAGAAACCCCAGACCCATCAGGCACAGTGGCCTGAGACCTCTGGTGTGTTGTGACAGATACTTCAAAGGGGGGGGGGGGGGGCGGGGGGAATAATTAGGTGTCTGCTGGTCCTTCCTTCCAGTATTGATTCCCTTGTGCTTTTCTCTATTTCTTTCCATTGTAAATGCGGATGGCTTGCGTCTACAAGCCATGTTCCTTTAGATTAGCTCCTCGCAGCCCCACCTTGACTCTGCACCCTCCTGCATTAGGTTTGATTCTGGACCAGCGCAGGGATGGGCTCTCAACAGCCACTGGGCAGGCTTGTGCGAACAGATGTTCATATTCTATCCTGGAGAGTTTATTTATCTTGGAGTGCAGCTGTCAGTGAGCTGTCCCCAGGGGTGAAGGTGAGCAGTTGGTCTGGCGCTGCCTTGGCCACCGAGTGCTAGGTACCGGCAAGCCCCGGCGGTGTGAGCCCATCTGCAGGCAGGGGCTGCTCCCATTCCTGCTTCTCTTTGTGATGGGAGCAGGTACCACAGCTCTGGGGCTCTACCTTCGTGGTGTCAGCTCTGATGCTTGATGTCCAAGGGGGAGAAGAGGAGACACTGAATAATTCTGACAATTGCAAGCCCTCGAACCTCTTCCAGCTTGTTGTAGCTTCAGAAACCAAAGACATGTTTGCTTTTCAGCATGCAGTAAGGTATCTGAGTCTCTGCCCTGGTTTTCCCTGACATTCTGAGTGAAGTTGGTCACTGTCAGCACCCCTGTGGACCCACAGTAACACAGCTTTGTGCTGTTCCTGCCCCACCTGAGATCAGACAGGATCTGGGCCAGATGGGAGCACTGGGCTGCCTTTCCCTGGCTGTGCAGGGCCAGCAGCTTGCCCTGGCTGCGTGCCTCCAGCTGGGCAGGCTTTGTAGCCACTCTGGCAGGAGGCTGGGTGTACAGGTGAGGTGATACCTGATCTGGGGTAAAGCCTGCTGCTTCAAAGGAAACTTGTTGAATTTTAAAAAAAATAATAATTTGAACCGGTAGGGCGAGTTCATCCTGGATCAGCGCTTTCTCATGTGGCTTCACCACTTCTGAGCTGGTGTTAGGAAGCTTAAAAGCAGATTGACTGAGTTGTTGGGCCACTGCCTCTGTTCCTGTGCCTACCCAAGAGGTGATGGTGCCTCACTGGTGTCTGGACAGTGTCTCTACATGGCAGGCGCATTCAGATGCTGAATATTTTTCAATACTATTACAAAGGTAAATTTTTCTAAAATAACACATGCTATTGTTTACACTTAAAGAGCAAAAATCAGTCTAATGTAATTTTTGTCACTCTGGTGTGTTTTCTTTTCAGATAAATCAGCTAATTCCACCACTTCTCTACTAACTCTGTAGATCTAGTGCAACTGTCCTAGCTTCTCTTTCACTTGTCCCCTGGGCTCCATGGTGACTCTGGTCCCTTGCTTGAGCCAGCTGCCCCCCTGCCCTGGGATGCTCCTGGGTACAGCTTCTCTCACCCATCACACCTTCATCAACCTTGGAGGTGAAGACTTGGACGATGCACATTCCTATATATGACTTAAACTCCTCTGCCCAGCACCCTGTTCATTAAACTTCCATTTTATAAGCTCTGCGTCCCAAGGGCCCAGCTAGTAAACTCCCAGCAGCTTCCCTGTAAGCTGCTGCCTTTAATACAGTGGTATTAAATCCCCTGGCGTGTGGATTAAGGGGTCCAGGTGGGGTGGGCAGTTGGTGTGAGGCTGGGCAGCCTCTGATGTGCAGGAAGCTCTGGAAGGTTTGTCATTCTCCCAAGGAAGAGCTTCTGGACCAGGGCATCTGCACGGCCCTTCCACAGGACGTTACGCAAAGCCTTCAGGGCTTTTGCTGTGTCTGTGCTGGCCAAATGATGAGGAACTATATGCCACATGACACAATTAATGTATTAATTAGCTTCGAAAAGTCAACAGGGCTTCTGTAGAGGGAAGTCATGTCTCCTACTCTGAGTTCTCCAAAGTACTCAGAAAACACATAGGTAAAAGTGAACTTCTTTTATGTGGCCGCTGGCCTCTAAAAAGCTGAAGAACTATGGCATAAAAGACATCGTAGGTGATTGAAGCTGGGAAATAGAAGGGATGTTTTTCTCCAGGAAGGGAGGTTGCTGGTGGCACGTGTCATTAAGCCTAGGCTGGCTAATGTAGTCATTAAAACCCAAGAGGCAATTCAATGATGGACGATTATTTAGGACACTAAAGGAGAAGGCTGACTGGGGAATTGCAAAAAGCTCTTAGGAAACCAAAGGTGGGCAGTGCAAATGATGAATAAATAACATTGTGGGCATGTACCAAAGGATGCCTAAGGGGAAAACCAGGCTGCATGTCACCTCTTGAGTGGTGTGCTCTGAGCTGGTCCCTGCCACTTGGATGCAAGAGCTTGGAGCTATGGTAGCCAGTCCCACCCCAGTATTTCCACATGCGGCAGCAGCAAAGGCAAATTGTATCTCAGGGGTGGTTAGGAAAAGATTAAAATCGAGAATACCCTCGCCCCTCTCTAAAGCTGCTGTGCACCCACATCTTGAGGGCTGTGTGCAGTTCTGGTCCTTGTGCGTCCAGGAGGTTATTAAGAGTTTGGGAAAGGTTTGGAGAAGAGCATTGGCATCAGGAAGCAAGATGTCTCCTTGCCCACCTGTGCACCCCAGAGCTGAGCAGCTCAGGCAAGGAGGTGTGTGAGCCCCTGTCCCCGGCCACCTCGCACGTGGTGCAGGGGAGCCAGCAGCCAGAAGAGGCTTAAAGGCTTTTTGCTGAGCAGTGATGAGGTACTGCAGCAGCACACAGTTAATCTTTTGCAGACCTCCCTGACAACTGCCCCCAAATGATTATGTTGAGCTAACCCCAGCACCTCTTTGGCCACCCATAAATAAGCTCCTGGTCCCCAAAGGCCACCCCCCAAGCACTGTCTCCCCGGAGCTGGGGCAGGCATAGGTTCCCATAGCTGTCCCAGCACACAGAACTCCGGCCAGCTTTAGGGAAAGTGGCTTTCCTCACATCTGCAGCTGGAACAGGAGCCTAAAAATACTCCCCCTGCCCCCTTTTCTTTTAGCTGGGGTGGAGAGAAACAGATGAAAAATAAATGTGAACCTTCCTCTTCCAGCCTTGGTGCTAAAGATAGCCTTGAAGCTATTTATAAAGATTTTTTTTATTTCATTTTGTCTTTTTTCCTGAAATGTTTGGTTTTCATTTGTTTTCAAAACACACTGATACGTAGTTTTGCCCACAAGAGATTTTTTTTTTAGTTTCAGCAAAGCTGCATTTCATGAAGCTGGAAGCCTGCCAGCTTCTTAGCAAAAAATAATCAGTCCAGCATTTGTTTCCGTGAGTGATTATAGGATTTGGGTGAATTTTACCAGATTAAAATTTCTTGGAAAGCTGGTGGCCTTAAAAACCCAAAGCTTGAAAAATTATTGTCATTTCTGAAAAGGCAATCCAGGGCCCTGGCAAAATCTCATAGCCCAGCCCAGGATGCCACCCGGGTCACCTGGGCTTCCTCGCCTCCCTGGGGGGCTGGAAGATGGATGGGGCTGGCAAAGCCAGGCATGATGTGGTTCCCAGGACATGACAACATACTTTGCTTTCTAATACCAAAACTAGGTTTATACTTGTCACCCTCTGAAGGGATTTGCTCTGTGGCTAAATGGGGGCATAGGGACAAGCAAGGTGATGGATGGACCACCCCAGTGCTGAGTGCAGGGGTGCTTGGGGATGCCTCCTTCTCCTGGCTGGGGACAGCCCCTGCTCTGTGCCTGGCTGCCTGCATCTGAGGATGACCCATCAGTTCAGCAATATTTACTCCAGAGGGCTGCATCAGCTGGGCTGGGTGCTGCTGATGCTACAAGAGAGTTGTTTTCAGTAAAAAAAGGTTCCTGGGAAAATCTGATTCAGAAGAATGTTGCATGAAAGAAGTTGTGGGTCAGGACAAATATGCATTTGAACAGAGAGAGCAAATGTGTTAATTCAAAAGGAATTTTTTTAGAAAAAATAGGGTTGTGAGGCCCTGGAGCAGGCTCTCATTAAAGCCCATGTGGCTTCCAGAGAAAAACATGCCTCACTTCTTGGGTTAGGGCTCAGCCAGCTCCTCCTCAGCCACCGTGAGAGCAGCTGATTTGGGTGCTGGGACCAGGGCAGGCTTTTCTTCGAGGAGGCATTCAGTGCTCTGGGCAGGGTCCCCGGCGACCAGCCTGCCCACAGTCCCAGGGCACCACGCTCTCCTCACCATCCTCCTGGCTCCACAGCACAGCCTTTCCTGCCGGGCTCCCGAAAACCAGAGCACCCAGGCAGAGGAGACATTGTGTTGTGACCTAATTTGTTCTCGGCTTGACTAATTGAGTACTAAAACCCTCAGTACTAATTACTTTATATTAAAGCATCTATGAAATGGAATAATAAATAAATAAAACTGAGCCCGCCGGAGAGAAGAGATGTAGCATCATGTTGCAAAGCAGGATTGCTTTCCATCTGCAGTTCAAAGCAATTCTGCAAACCCATTGCCCGGCTGCAGCCAGGGGCAATGGGCAGGGCGAGATACAGTCAGCAATGCTGGGATACAGGCACAAGTGGCACTGGCCACACTGGCCACCATGACCACCAGCAGGAGAATGTGGATGAAACTCTTGCTGGTACCTTGTCACTCCTCAAGGCATCTCATCAGAGGAGCATTGGCCTTGGAGAGGAAACACAACGGGGGCTGGCTTGAAATGCGGCGGACCCGAACACTCGTCGTCTTTTTTGGTTTTGAGGGGTTTGAGGGTTGGGGCAAATCCAGCCCTCGCTGGCTGCGCCTCCCGTTCCTTATCTGTAAAGCAAAGCTGAACAGGACAAGCCTCTCTGTACAGGACTGTGAAGATCTCCAGATAAAAGCATCAAATACATATGACGATGATTAAAGGCATCAGCACCCTTTGCTATGCACACAGTCTAAACACGCTCGGGCCATCCTGGGCTCTTTGAAAACTGTTAGATGTTTTCAAGCTAAATATTTATTTTATTTGCGTAGAGCCAGGACGGCCCCCTGTCGGGACATTAGCTCAGCTCCCTCTGTCAAAGGCATCTCAGCAAAAAGTTACGGGCTCAGGCGGGACTTATGCATGGGCTGAAAACATGGGAAAAAAATGTTGGAGCAGCCCAAGAGCCTGACCCTGCTCCCGGCAGAGCTGGAACGCCAGCCAAGCATGCATCAGCCGTGTGATAGCATGATGGGCATTCCCCATTAGAAACTTTGACTCAAACCCCATGAATAGCCACACAAGGATGCTGTGTTTGCTCCCTCCTCTCTGGGGAGGAAGGGTCTTGAAGACTTTTGCCCAGACAGCTGGTAAAATGTGATTTTCAACCAACCAAGAGGGGATGTTGCCTGCTCAGGGTGGGACTCATTAGGGTTAGGGAATGCTGGAAGCAACAGTGACATTAGCTGGTGACAGTTTGTCTGCAAGTTGTTCTAATAAAAACTTGAGATTAAAAAAAAAATGGGCATTACTGGGAAGTACTTAGCTTAAGTGACCCATGGCATGAATTACTTCCAAGAGAGAAAAAAAAAAAGTGTGTGTGTGTTTGTGCCTGTGGTTGCTGTTGCTTCCCCTGGAGACAATGTGTACTTTGCCACGTGTTCTGCAGGAGCAGAATAACGGAATCATTTGCCATGAGATGCCCCCAGGGCTGAAAGGAGAGCAGAGGGGTCGAGCAGAGATGTCCAAGAGCTGTGCCAGGCTGGTACAGGAACTCAAGCCTGGGCTTCTCGCCCCAATGCTTTACCTTAAGCCCATTAAAAATAGCATGGAGAAAACACGTGTGCTGTCACTGCTTTGGGCCACGGTCCTGGCCAAAAATGCAACCTCCTGGAAGACCCACTGTGTGTCCCCTTGTTCAGGGGGCACTTTGCCCCCTGCAGATGTGTTTCTGCTCCATCCTACTGCCCTTGGCATGAAAGAGTTCCCACCAGGTGTGGCGATGGACTTGGTATGAAAAGTCCCATTGGACAAAAGCTCATCCCAGATGCCTTTGAAGAAGACAAGAGATCGTAAGAAGACACCACCCACTGCATGCCTGATAGCAACAGCAGGTACAAAGTCATGGTCCATTCCCAGCATACCCTAATATTTTTTATCCTTTGAACTGGGTGCGCTGGAAGAGAGCAGTGTGCTGGGTTTTGCGCCTGTCTCCTGGCAGGGGCAGGAGATGGTCACCACCACAGGCACCATGTAGCCGTCGGCTGGGTCTGTGAGAGGCAGAGCAGTGGGCCTGGGGGTCCTGCTGCTCTGTAGGCTCTCTAGAGCAGAAGAGCATGATTGTCCTCGTTCACAGGAGGGTTGCATGGCTTTGCCCTGGTAGCTCAGAATAATGCAGGCGTAGCCCTGCGGTCTTCAAAGTGTGATGAGCGCTAAGGGCTCGGTCCCTGCTTTCGCATGAGATGTGAGCACCCCTTGGGTGCGAGCACCACATTGCCTTCATTTAAATGGCAAAACAAGAAAAGCAGAAAACGCACAGAGAGCACACGCCAAGCACAGTGCAGGGGAGCTGTGAGGGTTGTTGAAACACAGCAACTGCTGCCAGCAGAGGCCCTGGCCACAGCACCCAGCCACACCATCCCCATCCCCAGGGCAGCCCCCTCCCACTTCCACACCAGCCGGCAAAATGCTACTTGTGGACAGGGGAGGAATTTTTACTTAATTTAATTTATTGCCACCTAACACAAACTTCTGGTCACCGGTTTGGTAATGAGGAAAAAAAAACCCTAAGCGATTATGTACTCAGGTAAACAGTGTTGCATGAGCTGTGCAGACATTGATGCATGGACTAACTGGGTGCCTGTGCGTGACTTCAGTGGGTGCTTATGCATGAGCAAAGAGGGAGCTCAGGTGTGCGCAGATTGAGCTCTAATGCATGAACTTCTCAAGCACCTACGCATGAATTAATGGTTTGCTCATGTTTGAGTTGTTTGGGTGCTCATGCATGAAGTAGTTGGGTGCTCATGCATAAATTAATTGGGTGCTTATTTGTGAACTGATGTGGCCCTCATGCATAAATTAATCATGTGTTCATGTGTTACTAGTTGGGTTCTCATGTATGAATTGAGTGCTTATGCATGAGCTACTCGGGCTCTTGTGCACAAATTAATTGGGCCCTCATGCATGGATTAGTTGGATGTTCATGCACAGATTAAATCAGTGCTTGTGCATGACCTACTCAAGCCCTTGTGCAAGGACTGATTGCCACTGACCTGCCATGGCCAGACTGGCTTAGGGCTGCATGTGTCCTCCATCACGCACTGAGCAGGCAGAGGTGTTGCACGGGGCGTTATTGCCTGATCGCTCCTTGATACCCAGGATGGGCCCTACACACCAGTGATGCTGTGGACATTTCAACCTCTATGCAAGAAGCCACTGTCTGGATGCTTCTGACCTCTCCTTGGGAGGACACCACCCAATCTGCTTGGGGATACTGTATTTATGACGGGAAATGACAGGCATGTCATCCTTGTATATAACACTAGCCAGAAGAATGCACCCTACTCAGAATAGTCGGATGAAAAGCTGCTGGTGTGGTTTACGAGGATGGGTGGAAAATCAGGAAAAAACACTGTTGTGGTTCCTCAGACAAGAACATCTTGTTCAGCCAAATGCAAAGGCAGTCCTTGAGGGCACTGCTGCAGAGACAAGGAAATGGGGCGACGGCAATAATGTTGCTGCTTGGCTGGGAAAGTGGAAAGGAAGCATTTGATAATTATCACAGCATTACCACAAAGCCTATGCAGGCAGCACAGCAATGAGGTCAGGACTTCTGCAGCATCTGATGCTTCTCCCTTTTCTTCCAGCACCAGCACCACATGGAACGGGAGAAGGAAGATGATGGCTGAGAACTCTCAGCAATGTGATGCTCCTGCCCGTATCCCTGCTGCAGAAGGAGATTTGGCCTCACAGCTGTCACCAGACTGAGGTGTCTCCAGTGCTAGAGCAGCTCCAAGCCTGCAGTGGCATTGAGGACACTGATGCCAGGCAGCAGCTGCCTCCTGACCCCACACCAAAATCAAATCCTGCAGAGCCAGCCATGGCTGCTTATGGATTTCTCTGCTCTCTGCAGCAAGTTTTTGAGCGTGATACCAGTTGCACGTTATCAGCTTGTATAGAGAGGAGCCAAAGCAAAGCAAACAGCCATCCCCAAAATGCCCGTGATACAGGGATGCAACATCTGAGCTGCCCTGGCTATCTGGCTCAGATGCTCGTGCCCATGTCTCTGCATGGGATGCCAGCCAAGCTCATCACCCTGTTTTTTGCCTGCAAATCTGTCCCTGGGGCATAATCCAGGCAGAGATGTTGCTGCATTACAAACATGCAGGTCTTAGAGCAGCCAGGAATTGCAGCCTGGGCCCTGGGGTGCACGCCCCAGGTATTGCCCCACGGAGCCTGCCTTAAAATCCTGCCAGCTTTTAATGTGCTGGCTGCATATCGAGGGCGGCTTGCATGTAGACATCCACTCATGTGTGCAGAGAGCTGGCTGCAGTCAGTCGAGATGATTTGAATTGGCATGACAGTGCAGTGAGATGGGTTTTTTTCCAATATTAATGAACACTTATATGTTCCATGTCTGTTAAATGGGGGGAAGCGAGCACCCTGAAGTGTCCCGAGGCTAGCTCACATCAGCTCTCACGCTACATGAAACTCAAGTGCTGGTGAGATTAATTTTAGTCCCACCTAACATCTCCAGTGTGAAGTTAAAGAGTGCTTTCCTCCCACCTGCCTCAGGGAATGCAGATGTGTTGGTGGGACGCACAGGCAGCCTGCTGCAACACCTTCATGGGCTGCGCCAAGCCAACGGGGCTAGCTGATGCTTGAGGGCAGGGAAACAACCCCCAGCAAGCCTTGGACCTGGGGCTGGCACAGAGGGGGTCCAGGAAAGACCTAGAGCATCTCTGGGATGAGACTGGTGGGGTTTCCCATGATATTGCCTTTGGGGAGTTCAGGAGTTCATTGCAGTGTTAAAAACCCTATGGGCTGGTCCAAAGGGACCAGGGGTGGAGACTGTGGTAAAAATACCTTCAAATTGTAGTAGCCCATGACTTGAGTTGCATGCTATAGGAATGACTATAGCAGGAACCACCTGAAGCAATGAGGACAGGCTTCACAAGAAGCAGTGCAAGTGCAGCAGTGACCTGACCTGAGCTGCTTTGGTGACCAGTAACTCCGTGCAGCCCATGACCTCCCCTGCCCTGAGTGACCTCCCGAACAGATGGAGCCCAAAGCCATGGGCTAAACGAGCTCCATGGACATTTTGTGGATATTTGTGGACATTTATGGACATTTTACAGGTATTTCACAAGGGTGGTCTATGAACCAAGGGAATGGTATCTGTGTATCAAAGGATGGGAAGGATGATGGTGGGTAATGAGGATGTATTGGATAGTGTGGAACACGAGCATGACACAAAGGGTATGGCACAAGAGGTAGAGAAAGTGCTGGCTTTGGCTGGAGTAGAGTTAATTTTTGCCTTAGCAGCCAGTATGGGACTATGTTTTGGATTTGTGCTGGAAAGATTGTTGATAATTCAATGTTTTTGCTGAGCAGGGCTTACACAGAACCAAGGGCTTTTCTGCTCCTCATCCCACCCCAGCAGCAAGCAGGCTGGGAGGCATGAGGAGCTAGGAGGGGACGTGGCCGGGACAGCTGACCCCCACTGACCCGAGGGATGTTCCATACCATATGGCATCATGCTCAGCGTATGGAGCTGGGGGAAGAAGAAGGAAGGGGGGAACATTTGGAGTGATGGCATTTGTCTTCCCAAATAACCATTACATGTCCATGGGAAGTGGCAAATTAATTCCTTGTTTTGCTTTGTTTGCACATGTGGCTTTTGCTTTACCCGTTACACTGTCTTTATCTCAACCCATGAGTTTTCTCACTTTTACTCTCCCCCATCACACCGGGGGGCAGTGAGTGAGCGCCTGCAAGGGGCTGAGTTGCCAGCTGGGATTAAACCATGGAGATGTGTAGGTCAGAGAAGCCTGCGGGGAAAGGAGCTTCTCACTCTCGCCCTCTTCCACTGATGCTGTCCAGATGCAGAAGCGGCTGAGCCTCTTGAAAGAAGCAAGGCTTGGTATAAAGGCTCAGATAGCTTCCTCACTGGTCCCAGCAGCCTCCTGAAGGCTGTTTCTTCATTACTCATCTCCTCACACCCCTCTGTAATCCTCTTGATCTTCAAACACCTCTCAAAAGGCAAGTAACACTTGGTGTCGGGCGAGACTGGAATGGTTGCCAGCATGCTGCCTTCCACGGCGTTGGGATGGAGACGGTCAGGGCAATGACTCCAACACAGCTGGTGAA
This sequence comes from Falco rusticolus, assembly GCF_015220075.1. Classification (NCBI taxonomy): domain Eukaryota; kingdom Metazoa; phylum Chordata; class Aves; order Falconiformes; family Falconidae; genus Falco; species Falco rusticolus. Next base: position 1,991,932 of record NC_051192.1, on the reverse strand, counting down.
ACAAGTATTTATTTTTTTTTATTTTCCCTTTTCCATCCTCTGATAGAAAGGCAGCTCCCTTCCACTACTGTGATAGGATCTCCCATCTTTCAACACCGACCGCTCACAAATCAAAGTGATGCTGGGGCTTCAGCTTCTTGCTGCCACTGCTGGTTGCTGCGAGCGACATCTCCAGACATTATCTGTGTTCCTTAGATCAGCTCTGCACCAGAACCCAGGATCTGCTCTGGGTTGAACGTGGTGCCTGCGCAAGGCTAGGTGAGCTCACAGCCCATAACTCTGACTGTGGTTCCCAAGCCTTGTTTGCTTCTCCTCTGTGTGCACAGAAAATTATTTTTAGGAGGCCTGGACAGTGCCAAGGCTGGAAGGGAGTGCACAGGGAGACCTGGACAACCCAGGGACCTGTTGCTTTAGAAGAAAGACCTACCTGCAACCTTGCAAAAAACCCAACCCAACCAACGTTCCCTCGTGGCAGCAATGCCTGCTTAAGATATGGCTTGAGTTGGGCCCAATTATTTTGTTACACTGAAATGGTGCTAACGAAGGTTGGGAGGGTGGCAGTGCCCGAAACCCCGTGTCTGAGCAGAGGACTGGCCTTTGACTGTCACAAAGCTGATCTGCTTGCTCCAGCTTTCCCAGCCAGGGTGTGCAGAGCAATAAAGAGCCTCCTGAAAGCTCTTGACAGCTTGTCAAAGGAGATGCCTTACGTGGTGTGTGCTGAGAGTATCCACGGCACGGAGTACAGGCAGCCTCTCCGGGGGGCTAGCCTTGAAAACTGGTGTTCAGAAAAACTCGTTGTTGAACAGTGTTTTCTATATTGCCCATGGGGCCTTGAGCAGGCATCAAAAAAGGCAATAAATGCAAAAATGTTGACTTGTGGGTTGGAGGTTTCAAGGTTCCCGCTTAGCAAAGGAAACACAGGGGACAGTAACCAGGTGAGAAAAGTCGTCACTTAAACACTGAAAATCCTTTCTCCACCCGAAGCAGCCCCATCTCTGTTGCTGGGTAGCTCTCTTGCACAGTCAGAAAGCCTCTCCACCTCCACACTCTACATAAACACGCCACATTCCCTATCAGAGGGTGATAAACACGCTCTAAGTGTGTTTATCAGCTGGCTGACAAGCTCCACTTAAGAGCTTAGTTTGCTAAGCTCAAAAGAGGCGTCCCCTGTCCTGGCTGGCTCTCCAGGCTGATGCCAGGAGGGTGCTGGAGAGCATCTGACGCTCCACAGGGGCAAAGCCCATCATTCAGCCCCCTTTTAGCCTCAGCACCAGGATCTCCAGCTGAGGCAGCAGAGATCGCGCTTCATTTGATATGACAACTTGCCTGAGCCTGTGGCTTTGGCTGCAGGAGGGTTTTGAAGGGAGAAGGACGGGACACGAGCACTGGGGTCCTCTGCTGTGAGCAAAGGTGCTGAAGCTCCCAGGACACTTTGGGAAGCAGTTGCCCATAACCCCTGTGCCCACACTGCTGGAGAGGGGTGACATGTTCTCCTACAGCTAAATCCTGGTCAGGGCAGGCTTGGACATCCTCTGCTGGGGTGTGATGCCTCTGTGGAGGACAAACCAGTGCAACCAAGACTTTCCAGGCAGAGGGCAAACGGTCTTGCCCTTCGCTCCGGCTGCAAAAACTCTTCCTCGAAGCACTTCCCATTGCATTTCAACACCACCGGAAAGACGGCTGCTTCTGCAGACCCTGCTGCCACCCCGCAGCTGCTTTACCCCTGCAGGAAACCTGGCCTGAAGGACCCTTCCCACCCACCGCACCCCCAGCTCCCCCCAAGCCTACGGCGGCAAACGCCGCGCGGGAGCCGCCGTGGCTGCCGAGGGGCTTCCAAGGGAGGGTGTCGAGCGCCATCTAGTGAGGGCTGGTGAGGCAGCCCGGGGCTGCGGGCTGCGGGGGGCGGGCTCTGTCCTGCTGTCTTCTCCCAGTGCCTGCGTGGGGGAAACTGGTCCTAGCAGCAGAGAGGGGGGAAATCAGGAGCGCGACTTCTTGTGGGTCTTCCTTTTCCAGCTTCCTCCTGTCGTCCCCCCCACGAGCGAAGAGCTGGGACGTGCGTGCCGGCTGGCAACTGGAAGTGTTACCCGGCCTTCAAACAGTCCCCCCTGGCTCTGCTGTAGCTGAGCAGAAAGTCCTTTGTGAAAGAAGCTGGGGAGAATTCCAGGTGTCCCACTGCTTCGTGTGCTTGGACCTCGCATTGTAGGGGAGGATTTTCATTCCACAAGACCTTAAAAGCACCCAAACCCCCTTTCCCAATGCTCTTATGGCCTCTCTCTATCTGCAGCTTTGGCCCGAGCAGCTGGAGAGCTGAGATCCCCTCGCAAAGGCTGTGGGATGCTGCAGACCTGCCTACCTGCCACCTGCAGCTGCTCTAATTAAAACCTCAAGGGTGAGTTAACATCTTTTTTTTTTTTTTTTTTTTTTTTGGAATGGAAGTGTTTGAAGTGCCTCCTTGCTTTGGGCAGTCTGTGCTGTAATGAAGCTATTAGCAATGAAACTTAAGCTTTACGATCGCCCTTTATGACAAAATATCTCAGAGGGCTGTGGAGCAGGTTTATTAGAAAGTGAAAACACCTTTTGACACAGGAGCAGCCATAGGTGGCCAAGGACACGTCAGTAACAGTAAATTACTGCCACCCCCCCCAGCCAGGAGCAGCCCGGCTGGTGATGGGCTGCACCAGTTGGTGCCTGGGTCACCCTCCAAGGCTGCTCCTTCACAGCAGCACAGCACCGCTCTGATGCCGAGTTTATCCTGGTGCCTGAAACTGGGAGCTTCATGGTGGGCAGTGTCTCATGGTGGTCACCCCTGCTCTGAGTTCCCTTGCCCATCTAAGCTTTCCTCCCCTGGAGGCACAGGCCAGTTGTCTTTAAGCATCTTCTGGCTGTAGTCCTGCTCCTCTGAGCTCGGGACACGGTGCTTGGCCCTAAATCATTCCAGCCCCTCAGCAGGATTGCCAGGCATGGGTTCAGCCCTGCCAGCACCAATGAAGCAAAGTCACTTCCCACACCCCTATCCCCAAATCCTGGCTTAAACAATCGACACAACCAACCTTCTTGTAAACCCGAGCGATGTGTGGCTGCCAGATATGTCACCTCACAGGCTCTGCTGAGAGACCTCTGTCTGACCAGGAGCACCCATGGCATCAGCGCTGCCAGTGCCACAGCCTTCCCGGAGGGCCGGCCGGCAGCTCCTGCCACACATAGCACCAGTGCCCCCCGGCAGGTGGCCGCTCTGCTGGCAAACGCCAAGGGGCACACTGAGTGTCTGCCCCTGCCACCCCCCTTGGCAGAGCTGAAGATGCTCGTGCTGTCTCAGGGCAATTTGGGGATGCTCTGAACGCCACCTCGTGCAAAGCAGAACCTCAGGGGCAGGAAGGCCTGTGCCCTGGGGTTCCACCGCATCCCACCCCCAAGGCCATGGCCATTTGCTGCCTGTGCAAAACCCTCTAGAGGGAGCCCCGATCCCAGCCATCCCTGGCCAAGGGCCACGCGGCCACGAAGATGCTATGCGGATGCCCGGTTGTAGGGTGTGTGTGGGGGGGGGGGGGCTTGTTTTGGTTTGGGGTTTTTTTTGTTTGTTTGTTGGGGGGTGAGTAGGGTTGGTTGGTTGGTTATATTAAGGCTCGACCCCACCGTAATGCCCTGACTGGTCACAGCTATGGGCTCGCTTGCCCACTCTGAACATTTCTGCATGTTCCTGCCTCCTCACTCACCTCCAGTATCTCTGTCCGTTGCAAAGGAATTATACAATAATGAAGCTGGGTTAGGTTAATTAGCATTGATAATATACAGCTGTGGGCTGGCTTCAGGGCCGGTGGGTTGGCTGGTGTGGATAAGGTGCAGCTGTGGCTGGTTCCTGCTAAGTAGTTAAATAGCTCTAAGGACTGTATGAAGAGGAGCACTGGATGAAGAGAGACCTGGAAGAAGCAGAGGGAGGAGAGAGAACACCCTGGCTGTAGGAGAGGCCCCCAAGAGAAGCAGAGCAGGGGGCCTGGGTCAGGAGAGGCTGGCTGGAAGAAAAGCCCAAAGAAGGAAGACTCTGGACATAGCAGAGGCAAGAAGCAGGGTGGACTGGCCTGAAGAGGCTGAAGAAACAGCACAAACTGTTGAAACCTTGTGGGGGATTGGTGGCCGTGCCGGGGCAAGGTGCGATAAGTACTTACTGAAGTTAACCTGGGATGTGCTGGTAAAAGCCTTGTTGCAGCCAGCAAGTTTTGATAGTGCTCTGACAGTCCCTTACACCTCACTGAAGGTGGGGTGAAACCTGTGGGGTTGATGCCACCATTGCATGTGAAAGCCTCCTCCCATGATGGCCTCCAAGGGCGCTGCACTTGCAGAGGGCTGGCACTGTGCTGCCCTGGCCCCAAAAGCCAGCTGTGGTGTTTGCAGCAGCTTCAGCCACCCCCTGGGTGCTGCTGGCTGTGCATATCCCCTGCACCGTCCCCCGCCAAGACCAAGGGAATCCAGGTGTCTCTGCTCATCAGGCTGTTTCTCCAGCCTGTGTGTCAATGAGCCTCTTGAAACCTACCCCTGAGCACGGGGGGCAAAGGGAACTTCTCCTGGCTTGATGGTAATGGGATGTGCTGACACTTTCTGGTTCCTGCAGCCCCAAACACAGATGTGACCAGACCTCTGCAGAGACCCGCCAGCTCCATACCATGCATAGCATCCCCTCTGGCCAGTCGTGCAGTTCAGTGGCACTGAAATAGCCTGAGAAATGCCCTTTTTCTTTGCTTACTGGTTGCTTAGCTGATTCCCCGTGCCCAAAATCTGCTCTGCTGCACATTCTTCCCCTCCTGAGCCTGGCAGCACGCTGCATGGGCTCCTCTGCTCTGCCTAAAGGTGGGGGTTTTTTTCCCCTCAAGCTTTGTTCTACCTTTAATGAATTCCAATCTGTTAGGTGGTGTTATTGCTTTGGGGAGACCACAGGCACAAAGTAAATCCCATTAGGGCCCAATTGCATTTTCTAATAGTTTATGCTTTTTCCCCTTTCCCTTCCCTGCCTCCAAAGCACCCAGGTTCCTCTCTGGAAGGAGGCATGTCCCTGTGCATGCCTTGACCTGAAGAAAGGCTCAGCTAAATGTCCTCCCTGTAAGCATAACCCCTCGTTGGGCCTCCACCCCCACGGGATTCCCTTATGGGACCCCACGAGGAAGAGCAAAGAGGGTGCAAAGTCCACCCCATGCTTCCTTGGATATCATCCTTGCTAGCTGCTTACTCTGGCTTTAAAAGCTGAGTGCTGTTGCATATTTTACAGAAGGAGGACAAACAAGGAGCACTCTGCTAAATAGCAAGACTGGGTGCTCAGCTTGCTTGGATTTCTTGCCACCAGCCAGCGTCTAGGTAGTGCACAACACGTGCACTGTGGAGCAAACATGCTCATCATGGCCGTGTGCTTGCTGCAACTGAGGATGCTGATGAAGCTGTTAAATCTTTAAAGCCATCTTTAATTTTGCGGATTGAAGCTGATTGTTGGGGTGACCACCCTCGCCTGTGGTTAGATTTCCCATAACTACTTGTATCGGAAGCCATGTCCTAAAATGTGTTTGTCCCTTTGTACTAGGGCTGCTCCCCAGAGAGATGGAGGACCTCCACTGCGCAGGAACGATGCTCCTTGTGCTGCACTCAAGTGCTAACAACAGAAGTTGCACATGGCCACAACCCGCACAGGGTGGAGGTAGCAGGAGATGTTGCTGCATCAATTGACATGGAAAACTCTCCAGCAAGCAGATGTGATGCCCATCTCATGCCGAAGTGGGACTCGGAGCATTCTGGGGCATTATTGGTATTTATAGCTCTTTGCACAGCAGGGCCCTGGTCCATGGCTAGCTATGAGGGAGCCCCGCCACACTCCTGTGCAAGGAGCACGGCTTTGTTCCCTTCCAGAAAGGTGCCCTGCGGATCTCAGTGCAGTGGCTGCGTTCCCAGCCCATGCTGACAGCCAGCCCAAGGGCAAGCACCAATGAGCTTCCCACAGCGAGCTGCTGGGAAATGGTGGGACCAGCCTTTTCTCCCTGCCTACCAGGCGGAGCGAGGTGCATGAGAAACGATGCTCTGAAACACTGTGTTTCCAGCCACTGCCCACCATCCAGCTGCCCGCTCACCCTGGCGATATGACATCGTGGACTGCTTGAGTGGCTGTGCAGGAGCATGTGTGAGCCAGGTCCCATACAGGTGTTGGGCTAAGAGCAGCGGTGAGGAGTTCCAAGCAGAAGCCTGTAAGTGTTCCCTGCTGGTCATGCTTGAAACAGGGCTTACGAAGGCTGTCCCAGCTGCTGCTTGCATCAGTTTCACCTTTTCCCAGGTGGGTGCAAACAAGAGGTCCAGAGGGAGATGCTGGATCTAGTGGTACCCTGAGGGAAATAGCCAGGGCAGGACCTGTGCATGCATGTGTATAATTAAAGCGTGGGCACTTCTTCCATTAACACTAGTGCACGTGATGTGGTCTGATGGCGCACTGAACGGCAAAAGTCGCTCGAGCTCTGAAGGCTGTGTGTGCCCATCCTGCTGCAAGCCATCCCCAGGCAATGTCACATCTCTTCTGCCACCCCTCTGTCCTCCTCCTGCTGCTCTGGGCTTCAGGGTCATCCATGCCCAGCAGACACCACAGCATCCCCAGGCTGTGCACCCAAGCACCCACTGGATGAACTGGGAAGAGCAATGGGTGCTGCTCAGTGCCACTGGAGCGGCTCTCCATTCCAGCCGGGCTCTGCCCACCGTAGCTTTCCGCAAGGCTTGCAATGACTTTCTTCCCCATCCTCATGCCTTCCTCCTCCTCCTCAGCTACTTACAACATCAAAGCCCTGAAGTCTCCACTGTTCTTTCTCAGGAGATCTGATTTAGCCATTGGTGAAGGATTTACACCATGACAGGAGCCTACTGCTGCCTGTAGAATTAAGTCCCACAGATATTAACCATATTGGGATCAAGGCCCTGCTGGATTGCCTCCTCCAGCCCAGCTGGATCTTCCCTCCTTTCCTGCCTAGTCCTTTATTCATTTACAAGTCCTGTGAAGTCCCAACACGACATCTGATTTCCATCCAGTTGGACAGTAAACTGACATTTTTCTCACGGTCTCTGTGCTCTTGTGCTTTGGGTCTCTGCCAAGCCCTCCACATCTTTAGCTTGCTTGATGGTTTGGTTGGGTTTTTTTCCCTTTCAGACCGAGTTTTCCTGGTCCTGCCTCCCTCCTTCCCTTGAAAGGAAGCAAAATAAAAAGGTTGACAAGTAGAGCCGGGCTCCTTCCAGGACTCGCCCGGGGATGAACCCGCTCCCCTCCCTTTGTGCCAAGTGGCACTGAGATGCTTCCCTGCAGTCCCGGTGACAGCGGCTGCTCAACTCTCTGCTCTGAAAGTGGGGAATACAGCAGCCAGTGCCAATAAAAGGGGCTGCTCTCCCGTCCCTCCCGTTCTGCCAAGGGCTCTGCTGCCCCCCATCACTAATCCATGCCAGGCAGGCGTGCGAATATGCTGCACGTTGTTTCTGCTTCTCAAAATTGTGGGTAACCGCTCTCACTTCTGGGGGGGAAATGGGTGTCCTCTCCCCACGGAACAGCAGGCAGTCTCGTCTTGCTGCTTGTCCGCTTCCAGACAGCATGGGAAAGCAGAGTGAATGCAACACATACCCTTGAACTCCCTTCCTTTCCCACAGCCTTGTGCCTTTTTGCTTTCTGCTCTGTTGGCTGGCAGGGTGGGAAGGCGAGAGGAGCACATCCTGATTTCCCCCTCCCCAGACCTCTTTCTCTCCAGTCCATCTTCCCTTTGATACCTGCCCAGACATCTATGGATATGGGGATGTGAGCAGAGATGCTGCCCCAGGCACTAAAGTGGTGGCCCCAGTAACCCAAACACCAGGGTGTTAGAAACTAATGCTCGTAGCAGGGCCTTGCAGCTGGCTGTAGGCAGCAGGAACCAAGTCATTTTCCCCAAAATAGCCCACAGGATCTCAGAAAAACAAGCAACCACAAGAGCAGCCTCTACTCTCCCTGGCTGCTGGTATCCAAGAGCATCAGGGCTATGTTGTGGTTGGGGCTACCCTAATGGTCTGCACCAAATTGCAGTGCCGTGACGGCTTGCTTCTGCTGGGAGACAACCTTGAAACAGAGTAAATGTGAAGTCGTGGTGAAAATATCTTTCTGGATCAGCTGCTGCATTTGAGTAGGTCCCATGGCTGCTTGTAGCGAGCATCCCTTTTGTGCTCAATTGAAGGCATCCGAGCAAAAAGGAACCATCACAACGGTTTGCTGGCTTCTTCCTTTGTGATCTGCCATGCCACTGCATCACTGTGTCTTGCCACTTCAGGTATCGCGCAGTTATTGAGTATTGTCGGCTGCCACTTGGGCGCCAGGTCCAGCAGCCAGCGCACGCAGAGCTGTGTGTGCTTCCCTGCCGTCTTCCTCAGCGCTTCTCCAGCCCCATGCGGATGAGTCACTCCTAAGCCCGCAGCTGATGCAGAAGTCATCAGAAGTGACTAAGCGCTTTAGGAAACCCTCCGGTTCCTCAGGCGGCAGCCTGGGCCGTGGTTTTATATCCCACCTCCCACCGGCCATCCTGGCGATGGGCTGGCGGGGCTGTGTGTCCCCTCCTTGCACACGGGCAGGCCTGTGTCTGTGCAAACTTGCTCTTGGCCCCAGTGAACTTTGTTCTCTCCTCATTTCCTCCGTAGGAAGCAAAGTCCCTTGGGTCAAAAGGGCTCCCCCTCTTACGCAGAGGAAATCTTACAACAGCATAGATACACAGCCTTGCCACACAGACCTGGCTGTTTTTTCGAGGAAAAATGATTGCTTTTGGAATTGTGCCATGATTTGAAGCAGCAATAGGAGGCTGTACGTAAGCAAACGCTAAGCTTGCCCTCTAGTTTTTAATAAGGGCACAGTGGATCTCACCAGTCAGTAATAACTTAAAGGCTGCTCACCTCTTTAGGTTGGATGTTTTCTGTTCCTGCTCATGGAGATGACTATTTGAAGCCATGTAATTGCCAAAATGTCTGTCATGTTATAAGACAGCAAAAGATTCACTTGATTTGTCTTTTAAACTGGACTGTTTTGTTTTTGTAGCCCAGAGGTCAACAGGAATCTGCTAAGATAGAAACAAATGCATTTTGATGGAATTAAAACCCATCATCTTCTCATTTCTTCATTGACAAAGACTCTTCCATGTGCTGGATAAATGACCTCACCTCTTCTTACCCCAAACTGTCCCCCCATGGTTGGGACAGGTTTGTGGGGGGCCACCACAGCACCCTTGTGCCTACCTCTGCCTTGCCCAACCTTGCTACCCCATTGAACAGGCTGCTCTAAACATTTTCCTTGATTTTTTGGCAAAATTGCAAAGGCAGCAGGTTTCATCCCATTCCTAGGTCTCATCCACCAGCACCTCCTGGCAGCAGACAGGACTCCTGTGCAAGCCTTTTGGGAGACGGTGGCGGCTTTGCACATGATGGTCAAAGAAGAGTTTAGGACTCCTGAGGCCGACTCATTTCTTTTCCCTCCCTCTTGTGGATCTTGTGGATCAGTTTTACTTCTCTTTGTTGTGGTGCATGAAATTGCTGTCTTTTCCAAACCAGAGGGCTGAGCTTTCTGCAGACATCTCTTGAGCACTTGCACTGAAATCAGCGGGACCTTGGTGCCTACCCGGGTGGTTGGTGCCTGTGCCGTTGGGCCATCCCAGCAGTGTTATTTGGTGTCTTCTGATTTTAAGGCATCATCAGGAAAGCCTTTTGGCTGTGTCCTGCAGAGACCGAAGGGAAAGGCAGCGTGGGTTACACCAGAGGAGTTGCTTCCCACCTGGGCAGGTCAGTGCAAGGCACCAGTGCAGCTTTGAGGTGCCAGAGCATCATAGCTTAACGATGTCTCTGCTTAATTACTGGGATGCTTATAGAGAAAGGAGCCTGTCCCTTCGCCTGCTTTGCCTGTTATCCTCCTTTTGAGAACATTTATGGAGTCTAGACAGGGCTGGGACCCACACATACAGCTTCTCCTCATTTTTAGCTGTCTGAATGAAAGCTGAGTGCTCCATGACTCACCCTGCTCCCTTGCATAGGAGCAAACTTTCATTTATTGCTTCCCTTTGTTATACTTTCTTTATGTAAAGAAGGTGTCACACAGGAACGCACCAAACCCCTGTTCTGGGGGGTCTGGCGGATGGTGTGGCCCCCAAGCTTTGCCCTGCTGTAGCTGATGAGGACACCAGCCAACCCTCCCTTTTCCCATCTGTTTCTCCCCCCATTGCATCTGCATCACACCTCTGCTCTGCGAGGGCACCTGGAGGCCATGCCGCAGCTCCAGCATGGCTGGAGTTTGTATCTGAAATGGAAATTAATAATAATAATAATAGTAATAGTAAATAATGAGAAAGGAGAAGCAAGGAGGCAAGAGAAGGACCTGGAGCGAAATGCTGGAGAAACATGGCACACGAGGGTGAGGCTGCATTTCAGACCCTCTCTATCCTCCATCATTTTTATAAACAATCTTGGAAAGAAAATGGAGTAGAAGTGTAAATCGGAGCTTGAGATGCTTTTCAGTAGCAAGCTGCTCAGTATACCTAAAAGCCTGGTCTTCAGCAGCTTGCTCAGGTGGATTCTCTGATGCCTGATATGGGCTGTGCTAACCTACAGCCTTTCCCCCAGCAGAGCTATCAGTAGGGTTATTTTTGAATTTAATAACCACACACCGCTCCCGGTGAAAACCTGTGGAGCTTTAATAGCAATTGTTAATATATCATTAATATAATTGTTAATAATAACAAACGCTACTCTCGGCGTAGGCTTGCTGAAGTCAAGCAAGAAGTCCACCAACTTGATGGGGACAGCCAGCCTGTGCAGGGGGTACACACCAGGGAGGACATGACTCTTCAAAGAAGCCTTTGCAACCAAAAATGAAGGTGAAGGCTGATGTTCCCCTGGACTTGAAGCCCTGCAAAATAGCGAGTGGTGCAGTCCCTCCCAAGACAGGTCAAATAAAAGAGTCAAGACCTTTGGGGTTTGGACATAGAGATGGTTTCAGCCACGTGCCAATCACTGATGCTCTTTACAACTTCAAACCAGTGCTTTAAAAATAGGTCCCGTGGTGATGGAGCGCACTGTCAGGACATGTCATTCACCATGTGATGTGGCAGATGGAGATTCATGTGGTATCACGTAACAATTTTAATGGGTTCTGCCTAAAATGGGACTTGGTGCTAAAAATCAAACTGTACAAGGTTACATCAAGGGCTGGGCTCCCTCCGGCAGAGCCTTGTGAGCCAATGAAATTCAGCTCAGCAACAGCAATGAGGCATTGCAGCAGTAAAAGCTCAAAGCACATCCCAAAAATGCAGCTTAGGATTTTGCATGAAAGATTTCAGGGCTGTCCTGGGCAGAACGAGCCCATGGCACCATGAGGGTCTGACCTGAGAACACATACAGCTCCCATCCCTCGAGTGATGTTGCAAAGAAGGGGTTAAGAAAAGACTTATTTTGATTGCAGGCAAACCACTAGCAACTGAAAATAAACAAGCAAGACATCAGTGCATATTTAGCTTTAAATAAAATGCAGGATTTTGAAAAAAATAGTTGTTTGTTTCAAGCACAGCTTCAAGGAAGGTAGAAAACCCTTTGATCTCCTGAGCCTCTCTGCAGTGCAGCTTCCAGTTTCAGGTGTGCATCCTGTTGGGTGTAGATCTTAATATAGTTATTTTCTTATATGCTCAATGCAAAAAAAAAGAAGAAAAAAAAAGCTTGCCTGCCTCATCTGTAATAACAGCCGAGATTTGATTTGATACATTTAATTATGGTGGATGGCACAACTGATCCCTCAGTCACTAATGTATGAGGAACACATGAATAAATGAGCTATTACACTGGAAAAAGCCCATCCCTGGGAAGGTACCAAAACCAGGATGAAAGCCTTTCCTGAGGCACTGGTGTAGCACTCGTGACACTGGGCAGCCTCCCGGCGGGCTCTGGTGCCAGACATGCGGGTGGTGGAGAGCTCAGGAGGTGATGGAGGCAGTGGTCCAGCAGCGCCCGGGAAGATTTCCTCTGAGGGATGTCGCTTCATGCCTACCTACCTGTTCTGCAATTCCTAGTGCCCTGGCAAGCTGGAGCCTCCCGTGACTGTGAGCTCTGATGCCTCCAAGATCTGACTTCTAGAGGCAGGATGGATTTTTTTCCAAAAATACTTTTGGTTCAATACTAAGCAATACAATGTTTTCGAGCTCTGTTTTCTTTTATTCTTTCTAAGCATCTGATTTCAAAGCGCTTCCCCCCTCCCTTTAAACACACATAGATTGCTTTTAAAGATTTAGCGATGTTACCCTGTCAGCTAATTAAAACCCCAAAATTTGCATTCAGTGCGTTAATGCAATGGGCTTGTCTGGTCCTTAATGTGCACGGAGATAACTCTGTGTTGCAGTGCTTTGATCGTGCCTGGGCACGTGGCGGCAGCTCCCGCTGCCATGGCACCAGTGCAGGCAAGGAGAAGAGGGCACCCAGGGAGACAGAGGACCTCCAGCACCCAAAAGAGACCTTTGGTTAAAGGGTGCAGCAGGTGAGAGCCCTCCTGCACCACCCTGGGTGCACAGCGGGGATCAGGCCTGAGGCTCTGCTTTGGTGGTGGAGGGGGTGACCGCAGTCGGGGTACCCCCAACCCAACGCTGCCCCATCCCCGCTCCCCTTCCCTTCCTACCGACACATCTGTGCATTGTTCCTGTCTGTCGTTTCTACTCTCTCACACACATCCTACCTCCTCGTGTGAATTTTGGGGGTGACACCCTTGAGAAAAGGGTTCAGGATGTGTAGCAATGAAATCCGTAGCTATACGATGCCAGCTATGGAAAGCACTCATTTTTTCACCCAGCAGGGTTGGAAAGTTAAATAGATACGTGGTAGCTGAAGGGATAATTTCTTTGACCATGAAGAAGGTGAGCTGTGGTGCCCAAGGCGACGTGGGGCCCGTGGGCCCGTGGGCACAGCTCATACCCTGGAGCAGGTGATGTGGCTGTGATGGGGAGGAGGAAGAGGGAGGACAGCAGAGGCAAGATTGTGCGCTCACGGTGAGATGACAGGTCCCCACAAGGCAGATTTAGGGACGTGGGTGGCTGAGGCTGCAGGTGGAGTGAACACAGTCCTGTGGCTGGGTCAGTGGTGTAAACACTGTCATTCAGACAACCGTCAGCAGGATTAGACCATCACTCTTGGGATTTTTGGGCAGGGGGCTTTGCTGGGGAGAAGAAGAACATGTAGAGGAAGGAGGAGAGTGAGCAAACTGGTGTGTGAATAAAAATGGATGGAGACAAATTCCATGTGACCTGAAGAAGTTGCCAGAAATGTTTTCCAAGGGAGGCTTTTTGCGGGGAGAGAAGAGGCAAGGAATCCATTGCTGCACGGGGGAGCGCTCCAGAGGAGCTGGTGGCCTTGGGGGAAGCAGGACATTAGCTTGCCCATCTAAAAATGTAAATTGCAATTAGTCCTTGCCCTCACTGGCTGTGCTGAGACTCCTGGTGTCCAGACAGCTGCCTGGGTCAAAACAGCAAGTGAGGTCCACGGCCATCTCTGTTTCCTGCTGCTCCTCATGCCTGCGACAGAGCTGGGAAACTGCCCCAGTTTCCAGTCCCCAGAGGTTAATTCATCAGCCCTTGAGTTAATTCCCCATAATCTGTTCATCAACCCTCGAGACTTTTTCCCTGCCCGACCCCTCCTCGATGGCAGCGAGCAGAGTGCAGCTCCCCATCACCTCCTCCAGCCTCGCCTGCCCCAAACCTAATCTGGTTTGCACTGATGCAAGAAAAAAGCTGCACAAAGTTGTTTAGAAACAGGCCCCTCCAGTTATTTCCAGCTACTCCAAAGCCATTTGAAACCATACACCAAGACCGCCCTGTGCTGCTTTTCCTCTCTACTCTGACTTTTTTGTCCTTGCCTCCACCCCGGTGGCCTGTTTCTCCAGCCCACCAGTGGAAGGAACCGTAGCTGCTCTGCACCCCAGCCATGCACCCGGAGCTGCTGGGAGGGGGCAGCACCCATGGCAGCCCCCAGTTGCCCATCCACCACCACCTCAGCCGGGCTGCAGCGCAAAGAGCCAAGCCCTGTAGGAGCAGTGGCAGCGGGGTGGCAGCAGCAGCCGCTGTGTTTGAGAAAAATTAGCAGATTATCTTCTGAGAAGGAGAATTTGCTCCCCCTTGCTTGAATGCTTCAGTCAGCTATAATAATTATTATATATTACTGATAATTATTAATATTATATTATTATAAGTCTAAGAATAATGCCACTTTGCCAGTACATCACTACCTGTCACCTCACAATGTCTTGGCATTGCGGGCACCTCCCTCGTGGACCACCTCTGTTGCAGCCGATGGGTGCTGGGAGCTGGGTTTGGGGTGCCCGGCAGTGCCACTGGTGGGACTTGCTGGACACAGCCTTCCTTGGGGACAGGCCGTTGCCTCCAGGGTCCCCACAGGCTGATACACCCATGTACGCAGGTGGGGGTTCAAGATGATCCAGCGGCCACGACATGAGCGAGGCACCCAGAATGAAGCTTCACCACTGGGTTTCTCTTTGGCTTTGAACAGCAGCAGCGAGGGTTTTGCCTCCTGTCCTGCTGTTGCATCTGAAAACTCAGCAAAAAAGCCCTAGCTGCTCACCAGCAGCTTGTGGCTCAGCGCTTAGCAAATTCGGGCACCGGTACAGCAGCGCTCGGGGCTTGCCTGTCTCTCGAGGAGTCCCAGCACCTCTGAGCAGGGAAACGCTGCGTAATATGATGTGCTGAGGGGTCCCCTTCCCTCACTGCAAAGTAGGAAAACACTTACAAAAAACATATGTCTGATGTCTTTCCTGTAGGCATAAATTCTCCAGATGCTCTGTTTGCTCCCTCTTTCTCATGTTCTTTTATTCTGGAGGTTAAGAAATATTATCTTTTTATCTTCTTTGCCATCTACTCCCCCTCCTTCTTGGCCCTGTGCCTAATATCAGTAGCCTGCTCTCATAAATAATGCAGCATCTGTCTGGGCAGTTGTTTGTGGTCTGATCTTACACGATGGATCGTGTTAGTGGAACGGTTGAGCTGAACCTGCTTCGCTCTGTCCTGTGTAGAAGAGCTACACCAGCGTCCTCCATGAGAGATGCTCTGCTCGGGTATTGAGCCCCTGTCAGAGGTATAAGCTGGCTGAAGCAACATTTTCCCACCCTAAGCGTGAGCATCCCTGCTCAGCACCTGGAGAAAGCATACAGGGCTTAAAGGAATCAGACCTGGGAGATTTAAGTATATGCCTAAGGTTTAATGAGTGCTTAAGTGCATTCCTGACCCAGGGCCTGAGGGAATGATGTTATTGTGTTACCCGGCCTTTATGGGATTGCCATGGTCCAGTGGGAGCAGCCAGGCAGGCGCAGAGGTTTCCTGGGGCACCAGGCACGGGCTCTCGTGAACTCCCTTCAGCATTAATTGGGTTGGGTTTGCCTCTCAGGACAAGGAAAGCCCAAGGAAACCTGCGTCGCGGATGCTTTCATGGCTGGATCTGGATGGCACACATTGACATCTTGCCTTTTTTCCCAGCGTTCTCTCTTTGGTCTGGGGGAAAGGGGACTCTCGCCTGCATCAGAGCAACAAAAAGCATCTTTTGGGGGCTGTATACGAGGAGGTGCACAGGTGATCCTCTGGTAAAGGTGTATTTCCATATAGGTGGGGCTCCTTAAGTAGGCAGCTTTACGAAGAGCCTGGACACCACAGAGTGCTAAGAGCCCTGGGGCCAGGTGTAGGATTGAATCCCAAATTTCAGAAACCCTTTTTGCCAGTAAATCTTTCTGCTCACATGGGAAAGCAGCAAAGTGCCGTACAACGCACGCAGGAGCACATGCCCAGGCGGGGGAAAGGAAGCCACGGGGGCCGGGGGGGCTGGGGGAGCAGGGCAAGCCCCCACCGAGCAGCGGCTCCCGGCATAGGGCTCCCCAAAAACTCCTAATGCCTCCCCCCAGCGTTTCTGCCGCACAGCCGTGATAGAGGCCAGCTGAAATAGAAGTTTCAGGAAAAAAAATACAGTCAGGGTGAAACTCAGTATTAAGGAAATGGAATTGCATGGACAGCCACGGCCAGCACATAGTGCAAATGTGCAATGGGTGAAAAATCCCCAACTGATCAAAGTGTATCATTTTGACTTCTTTTCTGTGCTACATGGCTTATATGGATATTTTCTATAAGAAATGATTTAAAAAAAAATGTTATTAATATTAAACCAGTTTTAAACAAAATATTTTTTCAATATTTTAAAATATCTTTGCTTTTGAAGTTATCTTTGCTTTTAAAAATTATTTTTGAGGAATTTTAAAAGGATTTTTAAAAATCCTAGTTAAAAATTATGGAAAAGTTGGTTTTCAGGGGTTAAATGACTTTGAAGCAGAGTGAAATAATTTCTTCAAGTTATACACAAGTGCCTGAGCCGAAAGAAAAAAATGGGGGGGGGTGTCCATCAGAAAAAGTTAAACCAAGTCTGAGATGGGGGTTGTGGGTTCTTTTCCTGCAGCACCAGAGGAAGAGGAGGAAGGAGAGTCTCTGAGCATCCCAAGAGCTTTTCTGCAGCCAGGGAGTTTTCCCCCAGCCACACGTGGCTGCTTTCCAGCACAATAAACTCCAGTGGCTGCTGTCTCAGCTCCACTCCGATCACCTTTTAAGTGTTTTATCTGCTGCCCTGGCATGCACATTTTATTGCCAGAGCTCCCATAAAAACGCTGGGCGAGCGGGTCCCTGCTGAGTGGTTGCTGTCTTTGGCAAGGAGGGGCACATGCTTACGTGCCCGCCGAGCTCAGTGAGGAATGGCAGTCCTCTGCAGATACTCCTTTGAAATGGTTTCAGAGTCTTCAGCAAAGGCAGGAGCAATGGGAGAGTTGCCTTTGAAGAGGTGGCCATCCCACGGCAGGGCGGATCTGCTTAAGGTCTATTAAGACTTAAAGGCAAGTGCAAAGTGCACCTTGATCCCCTCCCTCCCTCAGGGGAAGGATGAAAATCAATCACGCCCCCTCTACGGTGGAATGATGGGGAGCATCGAGGAGGCTGTGAGGGATAACTTTTCCTGTGAAAGTTATTTGGAACATCTCTCCTGCTATTGCAGGTAAGAGCAGCCCAGTGGCTTGAGCTGTAAATTCAGCGTTGGACTGGCAGCAAGTGACCCCCGAGGACCCACCAGCCTGAGCAGCCACCGTCTGCCTGGGGCCATGGACAATTTTTTAAGTCTCATCTTTTATTACAGGGCTCTTCAATCCTCCCTCAGCAGCTGGGTTTGCTTCAGAGCAGTTAAGTTTTCCTCTTCCCACCTGGTGAATCATTTTGGCGTTCACAGCCCTATTACTTTCTAGCTTTTGGTGGCCTCTGAGGAAATAGCCACCATCGCTGCTTTGCGAGTCCTTCCATGTTCTTTACATGTGTCACGCTTTTTTCTTCATGCAATATTACCAGGTCTGCCCGGTCTCCAGGTATTTGTGTGCACTGATGTGTACAAAGAGGTCTCCTTGCTTTGAGAAGAAAGTGCAGCAATAAATACCTGTCCCGGCAACCTGCGCATCTGTCCCGGCGCGCTCCTGAGCTGTTGCAAGGGATGCACGCAAGGCGGCACCGGCCTCTTCCTCTGGTTACTGCTGGGACTCTCCATGTCTTTGTCAAGCAGGAAATATTTCAGAGGCATATGAAAATCATTCCTGAACTTCAGTACATGCTTGAAGCATGTGAATTTTCCTACTGACTGCTTCCCCCAAGCCACCTCCTCTTAAAATGCCAGCTAATCCTGTCTTCAGGCAAAGCAACCCCCTCCTGCTGCCTTTTGCAACGGGAAGCAGGTCCCCGTCTGCCCTCAGATTTCCCTCTGTTACCATAACTCCTCCTCTCCCCACCAAAGCTGTTTGTTTTAAATACAGTGGAAAAAACACTTTATTTTTGGTTCACCCATCCCTCCTGCTCAATTTTACCCAAGTGCCTGTTCCTGGGCAGCAAGAGCCTCCTCTGTGCAGGGTACGGAGGCTGGGGGCAAGGGATGAGCCACATCCTTCCACAGAGCACCAGGGGGTCCCCAAGGCTTGTCTGAGGCTG
This sequence comes from Falco rusticolus, assembly GCF_015220075.1. Classification (NCBI taxonomy): domain Eukaryota; kingdom Metazoa; phylum Chordata; class Aves; order Falconiformes; family Falconidae; genus Falco; species Falco rusticolus. The sequence continues at coordinate 1,973,888 of NC_051192.1, read as the reverse complement.
GCCAATGGCTTTCCCCAGCAGGGTCATGGGGGAGGCTTTCAGAAACTGCCCAAAGACCCCCTTTTTGTTGAAATAAGTGAGTTCAGAGACAAGGTGCTGGTGGCATCAGGAAGGAGTACACCCAAACGCTCTGCCCGCACGTTTTGTAGGTGATGTTGAGATGAGGACGCGGAACTTGTTGAGCAATTCACATATGGAGGGGTTCATCCCTGGTATTGACAGGGAGTAACCCTGCCACAACATGTGTTTATGTGTGTGATATGTTTACGGCTTCTGTAAGCCATTTTCAGAGCCATAGAAGAAATTATTTGGGGATGATTTGCGCTGAAAGCTGCTTCTCCATGGTGATAATTTCATGTTCCTGCTGTGCTCAGTGATCCCAGCTTCAAAATAATTCCATTTTTCAGATCCAGGACCCCTGTGCTCGTATCTGTGATAGCTGGGTTGAGTATCTCCTGGTGGTGCCGTCACCGGGTGTACAAAACTGAGAGATGTGTTGCACGCCCAGCAGCGATGCCGACCGGGTGCTGTCCTTTGGAGAAGGGCTTAGCTCGCGCTCAGCCTGGAGGGATTAAGGGAATTAGCTGGTGTGTTGTGTCATTCACCAAGAGCAGCGTGTTCAGCATCACGCACAGTTCACAAGAAGCTGCAGACCAAGCCTCGAGGAGTTTCCACCCTGCAGCCCTAATTTTGCTTGGTCCCAGTGGCTACCTGCTGTAACTTGGCTGGCTCGCCCTTCTGGAAGGACACCAGCTTCTTGTTAACAGGCCAAGTCTTCAGGTCCCTCAGCCTCCGAAACCAAGCAGATCTGGCCCAGAGACATCTCTGGGTCAGCAAGGCAACTCCTCACCTTTGAAGCCCAGTGGTGGCTTGAGCACCACGTGTGCCAGCCCCAGCACCTCTGCTCTGGGACAGTCAGCAGCTGAGGGGCCACCAAAGGTCGATATCCTCGGGTCACACTGGCGGAGGCTCAGATGTCAAGCCCCCTCAGGTGGCACATTGGCTGTGGTCCAGGCTGGAGGACAGGTTCCAGAAGGAAGCATGGCATTAGCGGTGCAGCCCCAAGTGGACACATCCAGCTCCCACCCCCTTCCAGCTTCTTGGCATTGCTTCAGTGCCTCTGCGTTTCCAACGAGGGGCTATGTCATGACTCCACGACCATCTGCACTGCCATCTGCCAAGCAAGGTGCTAACTAGCCTGACTAAAGGAATCCAAAGCCAGCCCTGGGATTGCCAAATCTCTGCATTTGGCTAGAAATGCATTGTGCTTTTCACTAGCCTCATGTGCCCATGGGAATTATCACCCAGGATCTAATACCTCAGTCCCCTCTTGCTCCTCCCTCACCTGCCTATGAGGGTTACAGCAGCTCTGGGGCTCAAAGGCAGCTGGTGAAACACCACGAGCATGACCTAAAGCACAGGTTGTGGGATGCCAGGGCTGTGCTTGCAGGTGCAGCACCATGAAGAGGGGGAGAAGAAGCTGAAGAGGCCAAAGTGCAAAGCAGAACCACTGCTGATGTGGTGAGCTGTGCAATGCTGGCTGCCACACACACCCTGCTCATGCTGTGTGTTAACAGACAGGTCTCCTGCATCCATGCAAGAGCATCCAATTCACTTATGCATGATGGCCCAGCAAGTTTGTGCTTTCCCATCCAAAATAATTCATGCCCAAGTGCTCAATTGATTTACAAATGAGCACCTGAACAACTTACACAAAAGAGGCATTAACAAGCACTCTGTGCAGAAGGGAGGGCCTTGGTGGGCAGCAAGCAGCTCATAGCAGGGAGCTGGGGAGGGAGGAATGAAGCTGGTGACTTGAGAGAGAGAAGCTCAGGAGACGCAGACAGAAAAAAAGTGTTGCATTTGTGATGAGCGTGCATTCAAGCTGCCTCGATGACCTTGGCTGTGATGTTTGTAAGAAGTGCAAGGGGTGAGGTTTGCAATGGATGTATGTTCAGGCCGCTGTGGCTTTCCTGGCTCACTGTTTTACAGGAGCAAGGTATGAAGTTTGCAGTAAGTATCGCGTTCAGGTTTTTACAACATTATATCCTCCAGCCTGGTCCTCAGGGGCAAGGGGTGAAGTCATGAAAAGCACATCTATTTGGACTTTGATAATGTTGACCTTAATAATCTAGTCCATGGGGCAGTGAGTTGAGCTGGTAGCAGATAAAAGTTGGTGCTGTGATGCTGATAACCCCTGGACTCTGGTTCCTGGGGGCAAGGAGCGATGTTTTAGTGAGTGCATGCACACATTGCTTCGGTACTAATCCCTCCGTCTGGTCCACGGGAAGGAAGAGTGAAGCTTGTAATTGATGTGTATTAAGATTATGATGATGTTGAAAGTAAAGTTGATGATGGATTTGTGTTCGAACAGCTTTTAAGGATGAGCTTCAAGGAGTCAAACGAGTTGGGCATGAACTGCCAGGATTACTGCATTCACCCATGGGCGCTAATTAGCTCACACAGGAGCACCCAATAGGTTCATGCATAAGCAACCGATTAGTGCGCCCTATTAATTCCTGCACGAGCACCTAGTTAGTGCCAGCACAAGAACCCCTATAATCCTAGCCTGGGCAACAAATTAATGCACCCGTGAGTGCCTGATTAATTTACGCATGAGTCCTCTTTCTGTTCATGCATGAGTACCCAAATGACTCATGCAGGAGCACCCAATTAATTCATGCATGAGCACCCAATTGATTTATGCATGATCACCAAACCGATTCATGCTTGAGCACCCAAACAGTTCTATATCCAAAAGGATGATGAGAAGTTTGCGTTAACTGACAGTAAAATAAGCAAACCCCAGACTCCATGGGCTGAGACTGTCTGTCCCGTGGGGCTACATCCCAGCATCTCAGGGAAGTGGGCTAGAAATGAGGAGGAGGGGGCAGGTTTTGTCCTGATGGTGATGCTGGGCTTATTGCCTGCCTTGCTGTGCAAGGGGGCTCCCGCAGCATGGCATGGGGCCATGACCTTTGGGCACAACCCCTCCTTCGTGCCTCACCCCCCCCCTCCTCTAAGCAGCACCCGAGATGAGGTTTGTGGCACAGCCCATGGTCTGAAGGGCTTTCCGAGCCCCCTCAGCCTGGACTTTTGGGGGAGTGCAAACTCCAGCTGCAGGGAAACATGTTCTTTCAACAGCAAGCTCTGGCTTTTTTGGCTGCCAACTATTAATTGCTTTGCAGGGAGCACATCGATACGAGAGAACCTGTCACTACCCGGCTGCTCAGAGACCAGCCACTGGACCAAGATCTGGGGTTTGGCTTCTGTGGTTCCTAACGCACAGGGGCCAGAGCACCACAGCCGCGACCGCCTCTGCTCCAGCGCATCACACGGGGGTCACTAGCCCACCTGGGGCTTTCTGCACCGCACAGCAAGGCCCAGGAGCCTCCTCCAAGCTTGCCGCTGGGTCAGGCCACCTTCTCATCATCTGCAGGCACACGGAGGATGAAACTGCTGGTCAGGCCAGCGGCAGCCCACAGCTAACCATCAGCAGTGGCCTCCATTCACCTGCCTGGGTGTCACTGCAGATGTTACTTATTTGGTTGCCCTTTTTGTTCTGTATTGCATGACCTAGCAAACATAAATAATTGACCGTGGCAGGGATGAAACGACAAGTAATAACCAGGTAAGCACAGGCAGATTTGCACAAGAAAGAGGCAAAGTAGGTGGGGCCGAGGTTGGAGGCATTAAAGCAGTTTAGGAGCAAACTCAGTGCAAAGCCCCGTTCATTCTTTTCTTCTTTTGGTGTAGACCCGATTCCAGCTATCTCAGGTAACTCAGAAATCCAGGCTAAGCTTAGCAAAACACTTATAGAGCTTTACAGGACCAATTTCAAAGCTCACACCTCCAAAACCAGGCAGCGTTCAATGCAGACACAGACCCTGCAGGCCAAATCCTGCTTCAGGCTTTGCCGCTGATACTCCTGGACAGGGAAAACCAGTTTGATGTGGTTGAGCCTGTGAGTGTCTCCCTTTGCCAGAGCATCCACCTGAACCCAGTAAAGCAGTGGTGCGGCAGGGAGGGGACGTGTGCTTGGGTGCTCCTATGGGTGCTGAGCCACCCTGAGGTGTCCACTGCCAGCCATCCCTGCCTGGCCATGGATGGAGCTACCTTGTCCTGGTGCGGTTGTTTTGGGACTGGGGCTCCAGGGGACGGTTCACTTGCCCCCTCAACCCACCTTGCAGACGACGGCTATCCCTTTGGGGTGAGAGCTGCGCTCCTCACCCAGCTCAAATGATACATCTCGTCTTACAGTTAGGAAAGGATGCGGTGGTGTTCCACTTTCTCACATCTGCTGCCCACCTGGGATGTTGGGGAAAACCCCACCTTTTTCTCTCCCCTTTTCTAATCTTTGTTGTAGGAGAAAGACTGCGACTTCAAAGCAAAAAGGGATAGGGAAGCTCAGCTTGAGGAAATGTTAAAAAATAAATTAAAAAAAGCTTTTTCTCTTCCCAAGGCCTAAATTAAAATGTTTTGTTGTGCTTTATGTGGTTGTTTTTTTTAAAGTTAGGCCACAGCTCTGCTGGCTCAGACAGATGTGAGTTGCCACAAGGGCTGACCAATGCTTTGCAACGATTGCCCAGCTCCAGGACGGAGCGTGGGGAGGCAGCGGGCGGGCGGCTCTGCTGGCAGAGCAAGCTTTGCCTCAGCACCCTGGGACCTGCTCAGCACCCTGGGACCTGCTAACCACCCTGCTTACAGCCCCTCGAGGCTGAGGACAGCTAACAGAAACCCTTTCCCTTCCCCAAGCCAGATCTGCAGTCGCTTTGCTCCAGATTTGCCAAGCACCGGCAGAGCTTGCAAGCCTTCCTTGAAACAAAAGCTCCATGGGACCATATGAAGCTGAGAAGGGTCCTAAATTAATAAATGTAATAGTAAAAGAAAGCCACACCAGGGCAGTGACTTTAATGGAAATAAGCTGCTTGCCTTTGCCCTTGAAAGTTTATGGCGTTTAAAACAATTGTAAACATGTCAGTGTACATGGATACGGTTTCTATAGCAGCACAGCAACAGTTAAGGGCTTGCTCCCAAACATACTCCAAAGGAAACTAAAAATAGTGTGTCTGTTGTATCAAAATCTGTATACATATTCGGGAAGATATACAGAAAGTAGGAGTTTGTGAGCCTTCATCAGCTTCCGCCCCGCCCCCCCCCCTCCGCCCCTTTTTTCCCCTTTTCTGGAGGAGGACTGGGAGGAGGATGCTGAATTAAGCAGCAGCGTGTGGGGAGGGATGAGCCTGATGCTGGCGGTCCCCTCCCTGGTCCTTCCTGGCCACGGGGATGCTGTGTCCTCTCCTCCCCACCCTGGCACAAACTGACCCTCCAGCCAGCAAAGAGAAATCCGGTTCCCTCCTCTCTGCTCTGTCCTCATCATCACCTGCTTGCAAGCCATGCCTGCACGTGCCCAACGCCCTGCCACCACCTCTGCCACAGCCTGCAGACCAGTACAGCTGCTGGTTTTCACTGGCAGCAGCACCAGAAGGCTGGAGTACATGGCGTACATTGTCTACATGGCGTTGCCCGTCCCTTCCTGCAGCGTGGCAGGGGGCCAGGTGGGGTGCAGCCTTGCCCGTCACTGCAGCAGGGTGGGTAGCACGGTGGTAACGGGGTGCAGGTGCATGTGACTTTAGGATTCGGGGCAGTTTTGTTTTGCAGTGGAAGCAGCATTTAACCGTACAGCTGGTCACCCTGTGAAGCAGGACCCTGCCGGGGGGCAGCAGTGCCTCCTCGCCGTGGCTTTTGCCCACCAGGGCTGCCACCAGCAGCATCTGCTCCGGCAGCCCAAGGTGGCCTTAGAAGCAGAGGGAACTGGGCTCCTGAGGTTTCGCAGCAGGAAAAAGGCAGTGAAGGGCCTTTCTGGGAAGGAGGGCCCCTCCCCGAAAGAAGCCTTCAGAAACACTCGTGCAGCTGCATGGGAAGGTTTGGCACTTCCAACGTCCTTCTCGATAAGAGTGCAAAAGTCCACTGCATTCCCAAGGGACCGTGTGTTACGTGTCACAGCAAAAACCAAGGCACACAACAGAGAAGCAGACCAAAATACACAGCAGACACAGCACATCAGAGCCAGCACTGAGAAATGGAACCTGATGCAAAGCAAGGATTTTCAAGGTAGGTATGGGCACTCAGGACCTGCCATGGGCTATCCCTTTCCCAAAGAACACAGTCTTAATGCCACCTTTTTTCCACGTGCTTTTACAGGCAGGAAAATGCCAATTATAAACGTTAAGTGAAACACAGGAATACATAAATCCCATCCTTCACAGCAAAACCGTCTCACTTCTTCCTTTCTTTTTTTTTCTAAAGCACCGCTCATTTCATGTCGAAGTACAAAAGATGCTGTTAGAGCTAAGCGCCCAGCTACCCCCCGGCAGCAGTGTCGTACCCAACGCATCCCTCAGAAACGCAGCATCCCACCAGGCGTTTGGGAGAGCCGCAGGCACAAAGATCATTGTTCGTGCCCGCTATCTTGACTGGCTCTACTCACGCTAAAACGATGCCACTTTTAAAACATAAATGCTTCATGCTTTTTATTTATTCTTGGCTATAAGCAGGTGCCTTCCTATGTTTTAAATAAGCTTTGCATGCCATAGCAGTTAATGAGTGACCAGTCCCTGCTAATAAAATCTGCATGAGTTGATTTATTGTGGGCATTAGCTTGCCAAATAATGCCTTAATAAAGAACCATTGCAGGGGAAGGCTTTTGGACTGCGGTCAGTATTGGGGGAAATCACTTACTAGCAAGGTGAAACATCATCCTCTTCAGCTTTTTGGGGGTTCTCACTGGGATCCCTCAGAGAAGAGTGGCAAACGGCACCTAGTGCTGCTGCAGCACCTCTAACTGCAAAGCAACGGCATCTCACCTCTCTGCCTGCTTCTCTTTTGCAGAGTGCCAGTTCCTCTGCTTTGACAAATGTCATTACTGAAAGTTTTGTTTCTGTGTTCCCCGAGCAGCATACCCGGTAAAATGGGAATCACAAGCTGTAGATGGCACATTAAACCATAAGGAAGGGAAAATGAAGGAGCTGCATCCCAGCACCTCATTGCCTTTGCGATCTGCCTGGGATCTTGTGGTTTGTCTACATTTCATTCCAGTTTAAGGTGAGTGAAGCGTGCTGCTGGGAAGGGTGATGTGACTGCAGCGGTGGCCTTGGTGGCTCCCATGGGTGTGGGACGGGGTCCAGCTTTGCTATCTGGCCATGCAGCCCTGTGCTCAGAGAGGTGGCTGTGGCACCACATGCCCTCCTGCCTCCTGCTCTGCCCTTCCAGCGGTCACATCCCTGCGCGGTGTGACTGCCACAGCGTGACCTGCATTCCTGTTTGTTTGGGGAAAATGGGTGCTGGGGCAAAAATACCCTTTGGCTGAAGCCTGGTTATGGCATCAGCTACGTGTTTATGCAAGAGGAGGTGTAGCAATGGCACCATTCCTGAGCCAGCTGGGAAGATGGTGCCATGGACTGAATATCTTGACTTCACCTGGTCCTCCCTGCACATCCTCTCCCCGCTTCCACTCAGTCATTACCCTCAGTGCCAAAGAGAAAAGCTCTCCCCACCCCAAGACATCCAGAAAAAGGTCATGCCCATGCTCAGCCAGGGTTAAACTGCAGTTTTGGCTTTGGTCTTGCATTCCCAGCCACCTCCGCGCAGGCTATGCCAGAGCAGAGCCCAGACACACTGTCTCCCAGCTGATTTTACTCATGGGTTATTTAAAGCAGACATTGATAGCTTTGAAGTCGAGGCAGCTGAGCTCGGCCGCTAGTGGCTAATGAAGGTGAATGTCAGGAGTCATCATCGAAGTGATTAGTATAATTAAACTGAGCCGCGAAATGCCAGCATGAGCAGCAGAGAAGTCCCTCTGATGGGAGATTTTGCTTCACTGCATTGAAAAGTAGGTGCTTCCCTTGGATCTCCTGATGTGTGTGCTGGTCTTCCTTCGGTCCTGACACCGTCACTGAGCGCTGCCTGCATCTTGGCAGCTGCTCTTGCTGTGACTGTGGACAAGCTGCTGCTTTTTTTTGGTCTCGCTTCCCCAAGCTGTAAAGCACGGATGAAAATATTTAGCTGCCTACCTGACAAGGCTGATGTGCAGATTAATTAATATTTCTCAAGTGCCTTGAAAATTGCCAAGTATTATTGCTACATAACAACTGTTGCTATGTAGGGAAAACGCCTGCCACCGGATCCAGGCACGGACGCCGCACCTAGGTTTCCTGGCCTTGCAGAGGTCAAAGCCCGGCTTTGCTAAGAGCACGTCGCCAGAAAAATCCTCCTTTTGGCACCTCTGATGCTTTGCTTGTGTTGCCTCCGCAGCTTTTGTTATTCCCTTTGGTCGGGCGGTGCAGGACAATGCCATCAGATGCATCTGCGTGCCCCATCCCCCAGCAGCACAAGTGATGGTTTCTGCCAGCACCAGAGCCCAGGAGCAGCGGGTCTTGGCATGGCTGGGCTGCATGACAGCATGGCTCGCCCCCGCGGGGATCTGCTGGGCGGCCATGGAGCAAGCCCACCTTCCCTGGGTGATGGGCTGTACCCAGAAACTGTGCCAACACCCAGCCCTGAAGAACTGCTTGGCTCCTGCTGGGAGGCAGCGAAGCAAGGGTGGACCCGCCAAGCTCCGCGGGCCGTGATACCACACCTTCACATCCGAGTGACTCACGAGGCGCTCCACGAGCAGATGACATCATTTCTCTTTCCCTTTCCACGCAACCGGGATATGAGTTCTTAAAAAATACCATGTTTCCCTCTCCATTCCCTAGTTTTCCTTGCAGGAAAGCCTTGTTTCCCATAGATGTGAACATTGGCTTGGTGGACATCACGCTGGACACTCCTGCCTCAGTGTTGGGGGCATGGAGGCAGCGGGGTGAGCATGGGTTACACCAGTGGCTCTGGGACCATCATCAAGCCTCCAAGACAAGATATATTAATAAATTAAGTGTTCCCCTGGTGGTTTCTTGGTCCTGAGGCCAGCTGGCAATGCACTGCTGCTGTCAAAGTCTCCTGCAGCCCCAGACAGGGTGGCCCCACCCAAACTGCCTCCCCCGAGTGTTCCCCAGCTCACACAATTGCCTGGGCAATGCTTGGGCTTGTTGGCCTGGTCCAGAACAATGCCAAGGCTCCGGCATGGACCATTTTATTGCCATAGACACAGCCAATGTGTTTAGGGGCCATTTATCATCAAGCCATTACAGGCCATTTGGTGATGGGGTCCTGGCAAAGACCACCAGCAGTGGCTGGAACAGTGTTGCATTTTCCTCAGCATCACGCAGGACCCAGTGGAGGCACCAGAGCCTGGGCTGGTGGGCAGGCAGGGCTGAGTGTTTGCCGGGAGGGTGGGATGCTGGCTCCTGTTAGTGAGCCTGTGCTTTCACAGCTCTGATTCATTCTGGGTTGCAGCAAGCTGCCGTACCCTGAGCCTGCAGACACCAGCATGGGACGCGGTGTTCTTTGTCGTCTGGATAACATTCAGAGCAAGGCTTTTTCTTCACCAGTATCACAGTGATTTCTTTCAGGTGAGCCCAAGTAAAATGGAGGGGCTGCAGGAGGGGATTTTTCCCAGGTGCAAGGACCAGATCACATCAAATGACATTCAGTGATGGTAAATGCAAATTAAAGCACAGAGGCAGGAAACATTTTGATCTCTTCAGTGAAAGCAAGGGGATTTGGTATTGGCTTTATCAGCCCAGGATTGAAACGTGGCTATGAATGACAGAGTCTGGACTCTAAAATCCACCATTGCCCCTAAAAGCAATAAGAAATCCCAAACCAGTGGTAGGGTCCAGATGCAGACCCCAAGGAAGGGGCAAACACAGGGGGTACTGGCTGGTCTAGTGCAGCGAGACCAAGCGCTGCTGCTAGCCCTATCTCACAGGAGCCTGCAGTTAAACGGAGAAAAGCAGAGAACTGAAATGCTCGGCACACAGTCCTTGGAGCTCTCTTGTCCAGCGCCTCTGTGGTTGGTAGGAGCCTTCCAGTTCCTCCCCCAGAGATGTTGCCCGTGGCACCCATGGTCTGAGCCCCGCTGTGGGTAGTGCTGGAGAGACCAGAGGAGACCTGGTGGGTCCAGGCCCACCAAGCCACCATGAATCTTGCCTGCGGCATCTTACCCCCCTCGAAATGGGTGGAAGGGTTGAAGGTGGCCGTGCTGACCTGGCCCCGGCAGGGCTTTTGATCGGGTCCTGGCTGCAAATCCCCCTTGAGCAATGATTAAACAGACCTTGTTTTACAGAGCTCACGGTGGCCTCCTTCCCTTTAACTTCTCCCTTGGACTGCCAGCCTTCAACCAGCCAGAAGACACCATCTTCATCATAATTTTTTGAGTGGGAAAGCTGAGGGAAGAGTATTACTCTGTTACCACGCAGCCAGCTCATGTGGCTTAAATCATAGCTACAACGGGCCCTCTGGCATATGGCTCCCAGGCAGAAAGCACAGGATTTTTTCCATAGCATGGGGGGGTTAGGGAAAAAAAAAGAGCTTTGGCTGCCTATATTGAATGCAAACAAAAATACATAGACATCTGCGGTTTTGTGTGTTTTCATGGGATTTAAGGACTCAAAAGCTGCTTTGTTTCTTCAACCAACCTGTGGTTAGGCAGCGTGGACCTGGACGTGGCATAGGCTGGTCTCTAAGTGGTAAATCAGCAAGGGGATGGGGGTTGCTTTGCTCAGAGGAGGGTAGAAGAGGGGAGGATGAGTCGTCTGGATGGGAGATAGGTGCTATGGGTGTCCGCACTGCTTGCCAGTCTTTTTAATATATGGGTAAGGTACCATCCCAGCATGTCCATCGCTCATGCTCCTGAGCTGGCCCTGATGCTGCTGATTCTCTGGGCCAAGCCCCTTCCTTTTTCTCTGCCTCAGTTTCCTCATGTGGAAAAGGAGCTGTGGAAGTCACCTGTGAAGTGGACCTATCCTATGGGCACCGACAGCACTGGCAAGCTGATGTTTATGTGCTGATTTTCTTGTTACCTCACCCTCCAGACTGATACACCAGCTCTAACAAGTGACGCATGGTGTTTTCATTTCACCTAATTACACATTTAAATGTGCCTTGCTAAAATAACACCTGCCTCCTCCGTTTTGCTGGTTGTGTCGAGGGTTGGATGAGAGGGAGATGTTAGCACATCCTCCTCTCTGGGAGAATGCATGGGGTTGATGTCCTCCTAGCCAGCAGCTTCAGAGATCATGCTTTAGAGAACAAAAGAAAAAGAAGAAAAAATAAAAAGTAAATTTAGGGACTGGGTGTCTAGAAAAGCTGAGATGTGTGTTTGCACAGTCCGTGGGAGGACCGCAGCAGCCGAGCACCTTCTGAGTCACCCGCAAGATGCTCCTGGGGTGCTGCTGGTCAGGGGCTGACTGCACCTAGTGGGGTGCAGTCGGTGGAAAAATCACTGCAAATGCCCAACAAACTTTCCCTCTAGACCCACGTGTGAGGAAAAGCAATGAAATCCACACCAGAGCCCACAGGGCACAATCCTGTCCTCAGCAGAGGGGCGAGAGGCTTCACATGCTGCTTAAGCTCCTCTTTTGCAGTTGTCTTCAAGGGGAGGTCCTCTGAAAGGACTGCAGGTTTTGTCCCTCCTCATTAATTAATGTACATCAGCCAGATTGACCTGCATCCATCCGGGTGGATGGCTGGGATGCAAGCGCCAGCATCCTTACTAAACACCGTGCTGGTGCAACAGCTCCATCCCTCCCTCCCCTCTGCTGTTATGAAGTGCCTCTTGATTTTACATCTCTGCCAATATGCTTTGAGAAGGTAGATGTTTGCTTATTAACTTAACAAATTACATTTCTAAGAACCGGTGGAAAACCATGACTTAATCGGTGCACACAATGGGCCTGGCTGATGGTGAGCGATGGCACAGCCACCCCTTCACTCTGCCCAAGTGCTGGCGCGCGGCCCCACCACTCTGCCTGAAAAAGGAGGGACCGGCTGCCGGGCTCGGGGGGGGTGTCAGTTTTTCTACCATCATTTGATGTTGAGTTCTGGATGGACCCAAGGCTGAGTTTGCAACGAGCTGGTGGATTCGGCACGTTCCTTTCAAAGAACTCAAAATCTGGTGATCAGGGCGATGCCTGCTTTCTGGGTTGCAGCATCATGTCTTATGTGTGACAAACTCTGACCTCCTGTCATCCAGGGCTAAATATTAATTTGCTTAGCCCTTTCAAGAAGGAATTCAGCATTGACTTGTAATCTCAGATATTTTCACGCGACTGAAGCCTGACTAATGACTTAATCACAGCTCGTGGCACTGAGCCATGGTGATTACCCACGCAGACATGCACGGCAGCACGTTGTGCCATCAGCAGCTGCTCAGCGCCTTGTCATCACACTCCATCCCAACGGCTTTGGTCCCTGATGAAGTCTGTTTGGGTGTGGGTTTGCATCCCTCCAAATGTTACAGACTGGATGGGAACGGCGATGCTAACCTCCAGCCTGGGGAGGCGGCTGGTTCAGAGGGGCACAAGGACACTCCTTGGGGACACAGGTTCTCCACTAAGAATGAGGGACCTCTCCAAGGTTTTGGGGAGGACTTGGTGAAGTATCCTGGCAGGCTGAACTTGGCAGCCCTGGTCTAGAAGATGACCTGGGCACAGCCAGGAGATGCACTGGAGCCAGAGGGGGAGTTTTGGACCAGCCACATGTTTTGGGGGATGCAGGGTATTTAGCGGCATGACTGTGAGCCCAGCAAAGCCACTCCGGCTCAGGGTCATTTCATTTAATAACGTAGGCAGGAGCAGCACGGTGCGAACGAGCTGTTGCTGCTGGGGCCATGTGCAGCTCGGAGCAGGCACAAAGCTGGCCAAGAGCCTTTACTGTCTTTTGTCGCTGCAGTGATCTCACAGGACCATACGTGCTCTGATGGGAACATTAGAGGGGACCATGTGTCATTTTATTTTGCATCTGACTCAGAAAGCCTGTTCGACACGAAGGCTGGAACAGTGTGTGGCTGTCAGAAAACAGAAAATCGTTTAAATATCAGAGATGATTTCAGAGCTGCACTTCACTGGGTGGCAGCTCCCAGTTTCAGTGCCATTTTTCCCCCTCCAAAAATGGTCTGAAACGATGTGGCTCAGCAGAGGTGACGCTACCCACCTGCCCTCCCTTTGCCAACCGGTCACCCACGGTGCCAAGTCACCCCAGGACAGCCTGGCTGCCCCAGAACACCAAGCCCTTGATGTTTCAGGTCCCTGGTGTCTCACTGTGGAGGGGTACAGGCTAACAGGACACGGGGACTCGAGGAATTGGCTCAGAGGACTGTAAGCCTCAAGCGTGGTTGCTCTTTTTCCATAGCAAGGGACGTGTGTTAAATATAAGGAAATGGCAAAAGCAGCCACCAAACTCAGCTGTTTCCTCCCCCTTATTTTTCTTTTTTTTTTCTTTTTTTCTTTTTTTTCTTTTTTTTTCTTTTTTTTTTTTTTTTAAGTGGGGAAGGAAAAGCTTTCTGAAAACTGTTCCTACAAGAGGAATGCTTCATAATGCTGGTTTGTCTTTTCATCTTCCTCTGAACTGTGTTTGAGAAAGAAATGAACCCCGAGGAAGCCTGGAGATGGGGAAGAAAACTGTGGGGACTGAGCCAGGGGGTTGCGCGAAGGATAAACGCCTGCACAGTTTACGACGGTATCGGGGCAATAATGATCCAGCAGCCCATCAGAGGCTATTCATCTAGAAGATGCTAATTTGGAGTTAAATCAAAAAGGGTCAGCGATGGGACGTGAGCCCTGCTCCTGCTGCGGGTGCTGTGGATGCTCCCCTGGGACAGAACCAGGCTCGGCTCTGGCTTTGGCACCCACGGGCAGCAGGGACACAGCTGGAGCAGGGGAGCTGGGAGACTGCACATCCCTCATCGGTGCTTTTGGCTTCTGCAGGAGGGCGGCACGGCTGGGCAAAATCTGGGAAAAGCATCACAGGGGTCGAAGTGATAAACTCATGGGCTGCTACAGAGGAGCGCAGCAGGGGACAGCAGCCCAAAGCAGCTCTTGGGAGCGGACCAGGACCCACCCACCATGGCAAGAGGGACCCGTTGCCGTGTCAGGGCACGAATGCCAGGGGCAAGGCTCTGTACCCTGAGTGCTGAGCTCGTCCTCTGTCCCCAGGCTTTCTTCAGCATTCTCCATGGGCTCTTCTGCCAGCTACACCTAATTCCTACAAGGCTTAGTAAGGTGAGCATGGGACAGTAGCATGAGGTCTTCTGCAACCTCACCCCTGTAAGCCCCAGGCACAATATTCACCACTCCGTACCTCAGTTTCCCCGAGTAAATTGGTTAATAATGAGATCTATTAACACTGCCATGTTACATCACATGTGACAAGTGATTCATTACACACAAAGCTCCGAGCACGTAAGGCAGCGCGCAGATGTCAGGCAGCTTCGGGCTCATCCTGGCATGACGCCGGTGCATGATAGCAGTGGCTTTCCACCCACCCCACACCTTCTCCCCCATCTCAGCTCCCCCAGCTTTTGCCCCCCATCCCAGGGAAGGAAACACCTGGTCCCTGGCAGGAGAGATGTGGCTTTTTCCCAGGCAGGACCCGCCTTTGGTGCCGGGGTTCGTGCCAGCAGCTATGGGGAGATGTGGGGTGGGCTCCTGCCCAAGGGTGAGGGTACCACTTGCCCAGTAGAGAGGAATTAGGGGATGCTGGTATCAACAGAGAGGAGATTAAAGGATGCCTCGACCAGAGGGCTGTAAATACCTAGGCTGGAAATAAAGCCGAGATAACGGGCTGCAGAGCGCGGGGAACAAAGCCTTAGCGGATCCAAAGGCAAACCAGTAAACGCTCCATGGAGGGCTCTGCTTCCACACTGGGCTTTGCCGGAGGCAGTCACCAGAGGCGGGGGTGAATTTATCATCGGGGCTGGTTTTATTGCAGGTGCCTACACTTCTTTGAAAGAAATAGTGCCTTTGAGGAAAAAGCTGGTTTCGGGATTCCGAGGGTTACGCACTGGAGGTCAGAAGAAGTGATGGCCCTGACCCTTCTGTTCTTCTAAGCTGGGAGCTGCGCGTTTTAGCTCTTAATCTCTTTTAAGAATCCCAGGGCTGATGAAACTCAGGTTAAGGGCTGGTGGAGCCGTGCTTACGCAGCCCAGCACTGCCACCATTTCCAACCCCTGCTAATCCTTCAGCAGCTCTCGGTGTGACGGCAACAAGAGCATCTCCACTGCATCATGCTGGGGCAGGACTGTGTTGTTTTCTGAGCAATGCCATAGTAGAAACTCCCCATTTCCCTTAAAAATCTCTTTATTTGTTTCGTGCTGTGTACAAGAGAACAAAACTGAGGTTGAAGGCCACAGCCGGGCTGTGATTTCCCTTAAGCTACAGAAAACATAGAGGAAAACCAATTGATGTGGTTCTTTCCATTGCTAGAAGGGTCTTTCAGCTGAAATAGGATTTCAGTTCCCCCATGAACATATTTTTGTCCAAACCGATGCTCCCGCAGCACTCCCAGAAGCAGCAGGGCTGCAGCACCCTGCCATATGGTGCGAGCTCCCTGCCGGGCTGGGATGCGGGTTCAGGTATTACCCGAGCCCCCCCACCCCGAGCCAGCCGTACCCACGCAGGACAGGGCAGCGCCCCGCGGGCTCCAGCAGCCAGGCCAGGCCTGTTTCAGCCTGGCAGAGCAAGGTGCCAACACCCCCGGGGGGCAGGGCCGCCAGGCAGCCCCTCTGCTGCGGGGGGAGGGGGCTGCTGCGGAGCGGGGCCACTGCGCGGGGGGCTGCGGGGCCAGTGCAGGACCCACCGGCTGAGGGGTGCTGGGGCACCCCGCCATATATACGTGCCTCATGGGATATGCGCATGTGTGTATTTATGTGCAGGTGTGTCTGTGTGCGTACATAAATACACATAAACTCATATCCACATGCATAGACATAGACATACATGTGTACTTATGTACACATATATGCATATACATACCTGTGTATATACACATACCTATACATATATGTGTATACATATGCAGACATACATGTGTGATGTATAGACACATGCATATTTATGTATAACTGTATGCATGTACATAGACATCTAAACACGTACATAAGTGCATGCGCATACATATATACACATGCATATATACCTATGCATACATACATATGTACATATGCACACATATATGCATATACATGTGTGTGCATGCACACAGATATACACATATATGCATATATACACGTGTGTGATACACACATGACATATTTATGTATAAGTGTGTGCATGTGCTTACATATATACATAAATACATGCACATGCAGATGTATGCATATACATACACATATACACATATATACATATGTACATATGAACATATGCAAGTATGTGTGCACTTATACATTCGTGTGTGATATATACACACATGTATATTTAAGTCTAAATGTGTGTATAATCGATACACCTGATTATAGGCGATGCATAGACATATACACATGCACAGCTATATACCTATATGTATGCGTTTATACACTCATATATGCATATGTGTGTGCATTTATACGTATATGAGTGATAAATACATGCATGCATAGTTATGTATGGGTATGCATGTGCATATATATTCGCGTGTGTATACATGTATGCACATGCATAGAAATATGCATACGTAAACACACATATATACACAGACACACACACACACGTGCCTGTGCAGAGGCACGCACACATGTGCGCGGGAGCCACTACAAGTCCCGCCATGCCGCGCGGGGGGCGTGTCCGGGGCGAGGCCCCGCCCCTCCGCCCCGCCCCTCCGCCCCGCCCCACCCCGGCGGTGGGGTGCGCGAGCGCGAGGCGGCAGAGGCAGAGGGCGGGCGGCGCGCTGAGGCGAGGCGGCGGAGGCGGCGGCGGAGGAGGCGGAGGCCGCGGCTGTGGTGAGGGCGGCGGGGCCGGCGTCGATCGCGTTGTTCGCTCCGGTCGCTTCCCGGGCAGCTGCCGCCGCTGTTTTGGTGGCCGTGGGTCGTAGCGCCGGGGCCCGCGGGGGCGGAGGGAAGCGCTGCGGGGGCTCCTTCCCCACTGGGCCAGCCGCGGCTGCTGCCCGCCGTGGGGCCGTGAGGAGACGGAACGGCGGCCGGGGCCGGTGCCCCTGCCCTCCGCGTCCGGCCTCCCCCCCCCCCCCCCCCCCCCCCCCCGCCTCGGCCGCTTGCGGCTGCCGGCGCGGGGTGCCTCTGCCGCCTGCTCCCTTCCTCCCTGGGGTGAGTATCGCGCCTGTCGCGACAGCCCCTCCGCGCGCCTGTATCGCGAGGGGGGGCCGGGAGCCTGCCCGCTTCTCGGGCTGCTGCCCCCCCTCGCCCCCCTTCCCCGCCGCCCTGTGCGCTTTGTGCTGCGCCTCGCCAGGGCTGCCTTTCTGGTGCTGTTCTTAAAACAATTCTTTTTTCTCTGTGTGGTTTTTTTTTTCCCGGGCGTTTGGGGAGCTTGTTACCTTTTTTTTGTTTCGTCCTTTTTTTTTTTTTTTCTTGTTCTTTTTTTTCCTTCCCACCCACCCGGAGTTGCCGAGCCCCGCTCTGGGGCTGGATGTGCTGGGGAAGCTCTTTGTCATGCCCAGCCGCCTGCCCTCGGGAAAAACAGCGCTTAAAAAAAAAAAAAAAGACAGAAAAAAACCCCAACAAAACTCGTTCAGTATTTGGACTCCCGGGTTCTGTTGAATTCGGGCGGTGGGTTTTTTCGGGCGGCAGTGGTGTTACATTTATTCTTTTAGGGGAAGAAGGAGCCCCATCCCCCCGTGAAAGTCCAGGCTCCATTGATCGCAGCCCCCCGTGCCGGAGCGCTGGCTGGGAGCAGCATGCAGGCGGGGGAAAACAAAACAAAGGGGGATTTTGTTTTGCTGTTGGTAACCTGCAGAACCTTGGTGGGAAAGCTTGCTTCTGTGTTTTTTGTTGTTTTTTTTTTTTTCCCTAGTTCTTTCAAATTTGATGTTGTTTTACTCTGGAAGAATCCAGACTCCCGGTAGGTAAGTTGGTGTCTTTTTTTAATTTTAGTCTTCTTGGGGGGAATCGCAAGTTTTCTTTCCCGTATCCTCAGCCTTGGCTCTTTTGTGAGCAGCCTGCCATCCAGTGCAACTTCAGTCGGGTTTTTTTTTTTTTTTTTTTTTTTTTTTCCCCCCCCCCCCCCCCCCGTAGTTAAATAATGCGGTTTCAGGAAGAGCTGATAGCAGGGGGACATTTCTGCTTGTAACAGCCGGGAGAAGATTTTTAAAAGGGAGGAAGAGGAGCAGTTGTGTTTTCAGTTGAATAATTTTTGTGTCTTGAAGGGGATATTTTAAAGCAATTATTACGTTTTTATACTGAAAGCTTGTTGGGTTTTTTACCCCCCTTTGTTTTTGTTTTAACTACCCTCTCGAAAACTGCAGCTACTTCACCTCTGCAAAATGCAGCTTCTAGAATACATGCAAGCAAAACGCAGCCTAGCTGTAACGCTTGTGTTTCTACCCTTACCTTTCAAAGGCCACCCATTTGTTTTTGCTGGGACTCCTCTGCCTTGAAAACACACCACATGGCAAGTAAAATTATAAAGCATTTCAGCTAGACAGAGCTGGTGGTTCTGCATCCGAAGGACGATGGGTTTATTTTTTCCATTTTGAACACGCATAGGGGGTGGGGGGAGAGCCGGGGGAAAAAAGGCTGTTTCCGGTTTCTGTTCAGCAGCTTTTCATATTCTGTTTTTTACAAAGAAGCAGCCAGATGACCTGTTGATGATACATCTTCTGTCACTTTCTGGGTGGAAAGGCGCCGGTAGGTTAGTGGAGATGAAAGCTTCAGGCGAACAGGCTACCCAGATTTTCATTTGCATGTGTCGGTGTGGCTTTGTAATGTTCTAGGCTGACAATTTTGGAGTGAGTAATGTAGTGCCAAAGTTCAGAGGACTGCACGGGACACTTCTCCCTCTTCTCTGGTGCGTGCCACCCCTCCCCCCCCGAAGAAAAAGCCTGGTTTGTAGAAAATTGAGCACTTGTAGTTGGAAGATTAGACCCGTAAGTGTCCTAAATCATTTTGAAGTCGCATGAATGGCCAGACAGGAAGCTTTAGGAATGCATTCGAGTTGTAGGTAGGCAACTACTGGGTACCTTAAGCTTAAATGTCTCCTATTTCAAATGAATTAAACCTGTAGGAACACCTACCTTATGCAGACTGTAGTCCTGTGAAGTGTGCCTAGTGAATGTTTCAGTTCTTACTAAACACTGAAATGTGTTTCGCAATGCAGCAGATCACCATGCTAGTATTCATCTTGGAAATTAAAGTTTTGAGCAACTGTTGGTATTTCAGTTAAAGCAGAATTTCGTGTAAAGTATGCCTGCCACAACCGTTTTGTATTTTGGTATCAGTACTGGTTTCTGTTAAGAAACTAGGCATGGAAAACAGGATCCTTTCACTTCAGGACTTGTAGTTAGCTGTTGCGTTCATAAATGCAAAATAGAGCATCATCTGCTTGGAGCCAGTAGCATTTAAAACTCTTATTCATTTGGAAGGAACTAATTACAAGTATATTTCGATATGAAATGTCTTCTCAGACAGGAACTCTGGAACACAGGAAGGCAGAAAACTTGAAGCTGTTTATAGATCCTAATCCATGCCCTGAGCTAAAAAAGGAAGAATGAGGGTATTTCATGAGAAATCAGTCACCTTTAAGTGCATACTTGCAAGTGAAATTACACAGTTGATTGGGAATTCCTGCAGGATGCCAGTAATTGGAGGTACTTGTTGCTAGCTGGTCACTGTGCGCCTTGCTGGCTAGATCATAAAAGTTTTGACTGTACATCAAGAGGAAAAAGTCCAGCTCTTTTGCTTTCCAGACGTTCGTTCCTTAATCTCCAGATTCACAAGCATCCTGACAAACTGTCAAAGGAAGTGACAGCAAAGCGATGGTGTAGGAAGTAGGTCGAGCGTCACTAAGTACTGCTGAGAGAGTTTCAGTGGAAAAAAGTAAGCGTGTTTCCATCTGATCTAGTTTCTGTTTCCTTTCAATCTACTGGTTAACAGGATGCACCAGTAAATCTCATATTCCTACTGTAGTACCCCCATTCTACTGAAATTAATACTGCAGCCCTAATTGAGCCCAGTTAGTCTGCCTGGATGGAAAGGTTCATGGAGGAGAAGGTAAAATAACAATTTATTTCTGATTCTGTGGGGTGCAAATCGTGTCAGTTGGACAAAGCTGAAGTGACTCTGTCTCCCAGGAGGCTGTGGGCAGCTTGTGGGGTGGATTTCCCCTCTCCCTTTGCTGCTGTAGGCTCTCTGGTGGGTGGCTGGGGATGGGCTGGGGCAATAAGGTAGCATCACGGGGCGTTCTTTGTGGCCTTAACATTTTCCGGTGGATGTGGCAATTAATAGTCACAACCAATTGTGTTTCTTGTTTAAAATGTTTGAATTGACATATTGAAAAACCTGCCTTCCAGGTTAAAAAAGATGCAAGATTCTTTGGCGTGCTAGAAATCATCCTTAAACTAAAAATCCACCACCACCCCCCAGTCCCCCAAGCTTTCAGTACGCTGTTGCCGCTTTCTGCTAAAAGCAGTAAAAACTACTGACAATAACTTGTTTTGCAGAAGAATTATAGCTTTGCACTATGAATATGTTCTTATATTTATATTGGTTTGAAAAGGAGATCTTGCTTCCAGTAGGAAGAGGTGCTTCCCTGCTTTGCATGGCTTATGGGCTACCTAGGTGAGCTCTGTGCCCTGGACTTCTTTTGCTGATCCATGTCATGTGATCTGGAGCACCAAATATTGTTAGCTGCTCAAAATGACCTTTCTGGCATAACCCCGTAGTCATGAATTAATGTGAAATAGTTGCCTGGAAACTACAGGCTTTACAGGAAAAGTCTGTTGTCCTCTCCTGGCACCCAGTGCTTGAAGGTGTAGGTGGTCATCCATACCAGTCTTGCTCCAGCAGTGTCTGCTGGCTGGCATACTAGGTGTAAATGCTGTCAGGTGGTGTTGCAGGACATGGCTCAAGCGTGAACTAGTTGGCAGCTGGTTTGATTCAGGCTGAACGCAGCACCTGGATGGAGGCATTTGGTTAAGGATTGCTGGTATCTTCTGGTCCCTGCCATGCAGGAGCACGGTTCAGTTCATGAATAGGTAATAAAAGTTAATCTGCTGACCTTGTTTTTTAATCCATGCTGCTGAAGTCAATCTTCGTGACCTGACTGCCACCCGTGGTACATACTTATATAAATGCTGAATTTTTGGGCTTGAATCTCATGTACTCAAGAGCGGAGTGGACTGAACCTTGCAGTGCATTTCTGGCTGTGGTTTTGGGATTGGGAGTGTCCTATAATTTTACCCTTCTAGTTGAAGTTGTGGTAGTTGTTGAGAGTAGGAGTGATCAAAACCTCTTACTCTGGTCTCGCACTTGTATTCCTGTTGGGAATAGGATTTGTTTGATTCACACTCACATTGCAGTACATTCCTTGTTCACCAGTAGAGTACCTTGTAGAAGATTTTGGGTATATGTCGTGCTGGCTCAAAACACTCTTGATGTCTCTTGATGTTAGCTATACAGCTATGTCAACCAGATGTTTTTGTGCGCCAGCCCCATTTGTAGTGGATTAATTGCGTAGTTGTGGTTTTAGAAGGGAGAAAAGCATTCCTTTCGGGAGAAAGTTCTTTAATAGCATAGAGAAGTTTGGGCTGGAGAGGTGCTGTCTGGCTATATTGGATATTATGGGCATGTATGTATTGGGGGGGGGAGCACCATTTAATTGATGAAAGTTAAAGTCCCAGGTGTAGGCAAGCTTTTGCTGATGGATTGGGTTTGTCAGCCTGTTAGTTTACATATTCAGTATTCAGGGAGGTAAGCATAGCTGTTATGGCAGAAAAGCTTTTGTCACTAAATGCTGCATTTCCATTTGTGGGTCTGTAACATTTGCTATAGTGGCTGAGGCTCTGCCTGGTAGACAAGTCTACAGTGCAGCACAGAAATGAACAGGTAGGAAAAAGCTGATGTTAAAAAGACTTAAACCTGAAGTGATATACAGAATATTTTTTAAATTACTAGGATAGTTGATAATATGAATAGCTACTAGAGACTGCTGTTTTGTGGGTTGATTGAGCTTCTGAGTGGGATATTATCAAAATATTTTGTAGATGCTTGCAAGATACGGCATCGGGGCAAGTTGGTTGAGTAAGATTCTTTGAAGGATGGCTTATTGGAGCTAGGACATGAAGAAAAGATACGGGGAAAAAATCCCAAGCAAGCCCTCCCCTCCAAAACCAGAACAATAATAAAGCACAAACCTTACCTATCCAAAATGGTCTTTAGGTAGATCACCACCAATGTTTTTTTGCTTCCATTGCCAGTTGATTCTTCTGGGTGTACTTAGCTGCTTGTATTTCAAGTATGCAATGTTTCTGCAACTGTATAACCCCTTGGGCTTTATTAAAAATGCTTAAAAATACTCTTTCCTGAGCTAGGATACCTGTTTTCCTTCGTGGGCATGGTGGGGAGTAGAGAACATTTTTGAAGGGACTGCTTTGTTTTATGTTAAGGTGACTGTTAAGGTTTGCCATTGGCATCAGTGGAGGTCAAAGCCTGCAAGAGTTTATGGACACACAGCAAGAGCAAACTTAGTAATCTGGCTTCAGGATCTCACCCTGTCCTTCTTGCCTCTTCTGTGCTCCTACTTAACAGTCTGATGTTTTGCCTGAACAGAGTAGCGAGCAACTGGAAAGTAGCAGATGTTGAGTTAGTTTCTCCCTTCCTCCTGCCAGCTTGTCTTCTAGGATCGTAACCCCTTGACCGGGGTCAACAACTTGAATGTTTTAATTGTTCTTTGGGTCAGGGCAGCCAAACTGGCATCTCTGGGTTAGGTCTAGCTTGTAATGTTTCCACCCAGCTGGTCATCTTTGCCCAAGAAGTGATCACTAACGGCTGGGGCAGTACACAAAGCACCTAGATGGAACTGTGGACTTCAGCTGTGGGAACTAGTGTGCCTGTGTAGCCTGCACATATGGCCCCCTTAACCATCAAGTCCATTGCGATATGCTGTAAGACAACATTAAACTATTAACAAAATTAGGCTTAGGGGTTTGTGTATTTGTAGCTCCTTTTCTTGTGTTAAGATCGTGCCTCTAACAGTTACAGATCTGCTCCAAAGTGCCCACTTTCCCTGCACTCAGTTCCTCCAGCTTTCAATGGTCAAGCAGTACTAAGCAGTAAAGATTTGATTTTAAAAGTGTACAGACTTGAGTACTTCATCTGTATTTTCTTTGTCCCAAGACAAACTATTCATGTTAAGTGATTAAAGTGGTCCCTGAAGAATTCCTGCTGAGAAATCTCAAGGCTCCTTTTCTCTTAAGTGTTAATATGTATCCTGAGATTTTTGTCTGATGCTACCTTGATATCCTTTCCACTTATCTGAAGCAGTTGTAGTTCAGTACAATATTTTTACAAGAACAGATGTTGCCTTAATCATGGTTTAACACAAGGTTCAACTGGGAAGATAAGTAATGGTTCTTTTGTCATGTCATGTAGCTGAACTATTTATTTGGTATGAGGTTAGGGGAAAAAATCCAAAATGCATCACACAGGGAGGCCTACTATAAAGTAATTTGTTTCCTTTTAAAGAACTTGTTGCTCATTTTCCTTCTTTAATGCACCTCTTGGGATAAACTGCTAATTCTAAAAATATGTCAATTCCGCCATTTCCCACTAATACATTTTTTCTTTGTTTGGCTTGGTTTGCTTTTTCCCTAAGCCACTTTAAATACTCCAAGGAATGCTCAACATGGAAGCAAATAAATGCATGTAGGTAAGTGAGTTGCTGTATTTAGATTGCTGCTGTATTTCAAGGCTAGCGGAAGATGACTTTGAACTTCTGATTTACAGTGAGGGTACTTCAGCCCGTAGCTAATGTTGCGGGTAGGGTATCTGCTTCCTCTTGGAGCTGGCTCCTTTCTGCTGGGTGAGCACTCAGTTTTGAATTTAGGAAAGAAAATGTAACATGCTCCTAAGGATGTCAAAATCTGGTAGAAACTGGGAGAGTTCCTCATGCGTAGGAAACCAGGGTTGTTGACTGTTTGCATGTGGGAAACCAGAGTTATGGACTGTTCAGCTCGTATTTAAGATATGCAGATCAAATTTTGATGGTAATTCAGTTTCAGATTTAGGAATGCTGCTTTCAGAACTCAATGCTGCATGATGCCCACCAGTGGCATGAGTGCATTGGCTGTCCATGCACAGCTTCCTAGGAAATGTTTTTCCTTAAACTAGGTGTGCTCTGGTATAATCAGTCTCTGCTCTGGTATAATCAGTCTCCTGTGCTTGAGTGGTAGGTGGCTGTGTCAGCTCTAGGACTCGACCTAGGCTGGAATGGTTGAGATAGATGAGACTGATAAGCTTGGGATGGAGAGGAGGAGGAGTATCAGTTGCTGTACACTTGCTAACAATTTGGTATGTTCAAGTGATGCACTGTTTTGTCTTTTTTTTTTTTTAATTTCTTCAACAGAATAAATTAAAGCCACATGTAAAGACTCTATTTTTACCCAGAAAATGTTTGCAGGTTGTTACCACATTGGATATTGGTTCTATTTAGTTGGCATTGTAATGTTAAAATATTTTAAACATTGATAGTGATGATTAGAAGTTGAATAGTTAGAGGGGAGAAGATAATAGTCAAACTGTAAAACAAGTCATTGCATTGTGATAACACCTGACTTTGACACCTGCTATTTGTGTGTGTTAAGGGGATATTTATTTAATATACCTTCACCAAAGAGCTGGGAGAGAGCCAGCTCAAATTCCCTGAAGCTTTTGGGGGCAATTAATAAAAACTGCTTTTTAACAGGGAAAAAGATCTAAACTTTATTTTCCCCCCAGTTTTTCAGATGGGTAGTGTAGGGAACCAGAAGGCCCAAAAGCAGGCTCTTAAGAGTGTTTTGTTTGTTCTTTTTCTCGTGATAGGTAATGTTGAGGCAAATTTGTGATGGTAGTGCTGACACCTTAGATAAGGATTGCTTCCTACTCCACTCTGCTGTCCCTGCACCTCTTCTGAGTTAAACCATTAGAGTGGTTTTATATACATATATATAGAAACCATAGATATATATATATCTGTGCACTTCATACCCTGGGATTAGCAGACCAAGTTTAAGACAAATTATATTGTATGCACATTAGTCTGAAGACAGTTGATCACCCCTTTGTGCTTAGGTGACTTTCATGGCCAAGTCATTTTCTCTTGATTCCTGTGGTAGGTGGATCCATCATACTGGGTCTTCATTCTTTGGTATCTTTTGGGGTTTTTAGTAGGGTAATTACCATGCTGCTCATAGTCCATGCCAATTCATTTGATGCTGTATGTCATTGATTAGAAATACTCCAGTAGAGCTTTCCCTTTTGGTGCAGCATGAAGTGTTGGTTAAGGTTTCTGTAAACTAGTCAAGGTTGTTGCAGAGGGCTGGAGTGTACCAGTGTACCATGGTAAGGATAGCAGCTGGGTGATTTTCATTTTGTGTTGTGTTTGTTTTTTTTTTTTTTAATGAAGTGATGTGTTATTCTGCTGAGGCAGTCAGCCACTTGCTGAAGTTGAGAAACTTGACCATGCAAACAGATAAATGCACGAGTAGTTTTAATTTTTCTCCTTTTATCTTCTTGCACATGTATATTTTTACAGTCAGTACTGTAGCCAGTGTATTAACTTTGTCTGAGGCTTTCTGAGCAACAGATGTGAACATAAAGTAGGTCCATGTACCTCTCACTGCTGGCTGAGAAAGACCAGGATGCTGTAGTAAAATGTGGGGGCTAAGCCACTTGTGACTTAGATAAAGCAACTGCTTTTGAATTTCTATGCCAACATATATAGACTATTTAATTTTTTCCTCATTGAAATCACTATTCATATTTTACTGTTCTGAGACATGCATGGTTAGCAAGGGAAACTCCTACCTCTAGAGGGAAAGTGTTACAAGCATTTTTCCTGCAATCTTTCACTTACTGTAACTTTGGGGAGGAGCTCATTTAAGTTGGCAATGTCTAAACAGGAGCAGAGATAGGAGCCTGATCTAAAAGATGAGGGAAGAGTTAACCTTTACTTTAAAGCAAAGAGGGACCAGTTGCAGGGAGAAGTGAGGAGCTTATTTACCATGTCAGTAATCATGTATAGCAAGCATCTGGTGTCTTTCAGTCTCTTAAGAGTCAGCAATAGCAAGTATTGTAGGCATGCTGCTATTAATGTATCGCTATTAACGAGGAGGATTAACAGTCAGATTTATCTGGCTGTATATACTACATAACCTCAGTCATCAAGAAGTAGCAGTTTTGAAGATCTAGGTAGTGCTTGGGTTATGTGTAGAGTGAGGCTTATGTGTAGAGTGAGGAAGCATGAGAAGTTTCTTGCTTCATGCTGGGCAGATGTCAAGTGTAGCATCACCTGTGTTTTCTCTTTCTCTCCAATTTTCCAAGGCAGGGCTGGAGCTGTGGTTCTTCTGTGCCAGCACCTTACACTGGCCTTAAAGACAGGAGGGGTCTTTGAGGGTGTGGGAGGATGTGGGGAATGATGTGTAAGCCCTCCCACACATAATAGCAGAAAGCCTTACAGAGCTAGAATTGCGCTCCACTCTCCTGTCCAACTGGCAGCTCAGTGTGTGGGAGGTGGTAGGGAGAGGAACCTGTGAGCTGGGATGATGGATGATGTCTCCAAAGCCCCAGATGAGTGTTAGGTTTGTCTTCTACTCCCCCCCCCCCTTTTTTTTCTTTAATTTGTCCTTATTTTAATAAAGGTAAGGAACCCACAGGTGTGTTGATGCTTAATTTGATAATGTTTGGAGGCTGCTACAGAAATGTGCATTAGTATTCAGTTACTAATCAAATCTTGCTCTGCTCTGAGGCATGTAAACTAATGAAGTACCAACAAATGTGAAGGTGGGGGAAAAAACTGATGGTGTAGTGTGAGTTCCCCAAGTTCACAGTTCCCATTTCTTCTGCCTCCACTGTGTCAGATGTGTAGAAGTGTCAGCATGAACAAGAAGCAGGTACAGAGCTTATGTGAGAGACAAGCTGGATGCTGAGGAGGAAAGCACAGTGATGTGGAATGTGGGGAGGTATAACAGCTGTTCGTAACCTTTGTCACAAGTGGAACGGATTATAAAATGACAAATACTGATTCTCTGCCAATTGGCATATACTCAATTCAGTATTGCACAAAGCACACCAATTAGATTTAATACAAATGTTCCCTCAGAAAGATCACCTTGATTTAATTCTTTTTCAGATGCATGGAGTAGAAATGGTCTGAGGCTTTCTGTTTGTTCTTTAAACACTAAGTGCTATATTTCTAGCTCTTGGCAGACATTGTCCACAAGTACTTCATGTTCCATTGGGCTTATGCCAAATTTAATGTACTGTGTGTACCGAAAGCATCAAAACCAGACTTACTTTAATTTTAGATTTTACAGCTACCATTATTGATTTTTCTTAGAGCTGTTCCATTCAGTCTGCTATTGTTTTAGTTCCTTTTCCCTGCAGGAATTTGGGGAAGGATCTTGATAGTCTATTTGTGTGGCTAGGGACTGTTTATGTGAGTGAGAGCTGTAGATCAGGCTTGTCTGCCGTGGCCAAACTCTCCATTTATAGAAGCTAAATCAGCACACTGCATTATTTGTGAGCTCCTGTCTTTAATACTGACTGGTATGCTGTGACTAAGGATAGTGTTATAAACAGATTCCATCAACTGACTTTCAAGAAACTTGAATTTTATAAAAACCTGAGACGGGAAAGGACTGATACCATCAGCTAAACATATCAAAAATTGTGAACTTTCATTTTGCAGTGCTTGTATGCTGTATGACTAGAAGTCTGCCTGTAAGGCCTTGGACTCTGAAGAGACCAAAAAGGGAAGAGATGGGGGAGAGAAACAGCACAAATAGGGGTTACAGTAGGTAAACAAAGAGAGGAAGGAAATAATTGAGGGAGAGAAATAGGGTGTAGTGCAAAACAGCCAACCAGCATCGGCTGGAGCATTCATAACACTACAGTCAGGTCTGCTGTGATCCCTGCCTGACAGCTGTGTTTGCTGGCCTCATATTTTGGCTGTTCATCTTTTATTTTCAACCCTCAGGGCCAAGTAGCTGTGCATAAGCATGGCTTCTGGCCAGGTGGCTCAGAGCCCTCAGAGTGGAGCAGGATTCCCTTCCATTGTGCTGGTGTGGAAGAGCATGGTACTCTGTGGAGCCTGGGTTTTCCCCCTCCTCTTCTTTTACTCCTATTAAATGACAAGTCTGGTTTGGTTTCTGCTTTGCAACTGTACCTTCTGGTGGTGTTGCTAGAGTAAAGTTGCTCAGCTCTTCAAAGACATGCATTTAAATGAGGAAGAGAGGTGTCCCTTGATACAGAGAGACATAAAATCCCAAGGAGTTCTACGCTCCTTGTTAATAGTCATTATTGTAATTAGGATGTGTGGGAATTCCTAGTTAGCCTTTATTGCAGGCTTAACCATGGCACTTGGTGTTTCTTCTTAGGCCTAACTCTTAAGCTGAAGGTTTTGAGTGTGGTTTTGAATCTAACTTCAGTTGTTCAGTCCTCAGCCATAGTTTATAGATCAGACTTTACTCCGTCTTAAAGATGGTGATTAGTGTTCAGAAGCATTACTTAAGCTTTCACAGACTTCTTCAGAAACGCTATTTTCTGCACCTGTTTTCTCATTCCACCTTGGCACACATGCTGGAGTCTGTTGAGGCCTGTTCAATTTGTGCCGTTTACCTTTGCCGAGCAATGTTAGAAGATGCTTTCCCAGCATGCAACCAAAAGACCAATTTGGAAGAATTAACAGTAGAGGATTTTTTGCAGCTGGACCCCAAGATGTGTTAATTTTATTGTAGCAGCTGGTTATGGAAGTAACTTGCATTAATGTTAGCAAACAAAACTGTGCCTCCTTTTTGCCTTACAGAAGTGTTTTGGTAATTTTTATCTTGGTGGTGTTCCTCACCAGAAGAATTGGTGCTACAGCATGCCACAGAACAGAGTAGGAGACTATGGTGCTTGTGCTCCTCTTGTCTCTTGAGTTGTTCCAAGTCCTAGAACCCCAAGCATAGCAAAAACTGTAATAGAAAAATTGTCTTATGGGGAAATGCACAGGGAATTACTAAACTTGATCAAGACAGAATAAAGGGTTGTTACAAGTGTGCTTTTGTAACTGAGAATTTGAAATTTTTTTATTGCTGTTAATGTGCTTGTTTTCAAGCTTAATTTTCAAACATCCTTCATATAAGCTTAGTATTAACTCAGTATGTACGCTAATAAGATTATTGCTGTACTAAGCTGTCTTTTGCTGATGAATATAGCTTTTGTTACCTAAAGGAACAAAATGAGTTGAATAGAAGAGCGAGTATAAAGAAAACAAAATTAGCTCCGAAGTTCAGAATAGCAGTAGTTTTGTTCCCTTGTTTTTCAAGATTAAACACAGCTTTTAAGTACTGCTTAGGAACAAACTCTTTATTTCCTGTCATCTCACTGTTAATTAGTCCATGCATTTAAAAATACATCATTTTGCTCTTTCTGGAAGTGAACATGAAGTCCGCTGTATGAAAGGTGGTCCCACCTCACTGTCTCTGTCCTGCGTTCAGATGTATGTGTGGAACCTGGTAAATCCACTGGAGGAACAGATTGGGGCAGGAATCTGGACACCATGGTGGTGCAGAAGCCTTATGTCATCTAAATGGAGGGCAGCAGGCAGGACTGCCCTTTTTGCAGGCCATGGTATCTTATGCTGCCTTAAAATTGCTTAACCACAGAATGTGCGCTTGCTATATGTTAGTGGTAACAGCTAAGTGCAGGCATTCCTGCAAGTCATGAAACTAGGTGGTAAATAATAGTTCTGTGATGCAGTAGTTCTTTGCATGCAAAGCTCGTGTCTCTGCACTAATGGCCAGGTTTGTCAATGAACAGAATAATGCTTTTTGTGTGTGTGAATTGGGGATTGCCTGGTCCAGCTCACCCTACTCAAAGCAGTTTGAAGTTAAAGCCAGCTCCTGCATCCCTTTATTTTGCATGGTCTCAAATAGCGTGCAGCCAGGTTGCCTGCTGACAATACTTGTCTAATGCTTACCTGCAACTGTCAGTCTTCTGTAAATGTAAAACTTAGGCTTATCCAGTATAATTCTGGAACATGTTCTTAAATTTCAGTAACTCTTGATCATGCTGAAACCAACTGATGGGTAACTGGGTTCTTTGATTAATTCTGAACAGCTGAGTGTTTTGAGTTGCTCTGCACCGGGAATACTGACCGGACACAAGGATATATGCTACGTTCAAAGATGTGTTAAATGCACTTTGAGAAAAGCACAAATATTCCAGTAGACACTGAGCCAACATTGATAAACCTCTACAAAATCGTTCTTCAAAGAGGCTGTGGGCAACAGGTGGACTTCCCAGCTGACAGTTCTCAATTGCTGATGCTAGCCTTTTGGTGCTAATGTGGATGGGGCTTAACCATATGGTCTCACTCTGACTTTCTCTCACAGTGTTGAAAAATGTTGTCCTGTCTGCACTAGCAGCTAACTGATCTGAACCCATTGTTGACAGTCACCATCATCAACAGGTCATTTTCCCTCTGCGAGTGTGACTTTTGATTATGTATCGTAAATCGAAGTGGAAGTGCGGTTACAATCTCGTGGTTCTTGGACATGGTGAGTTTACATCTACACAGTTGCTCTAAGAACAGACTTTCCTACTTGCATCTGAACTGCTTCTCTAGATGAAAAATTTGAAGGGAAAACTCAGTAACAAGGGAACTTAAGAGTTAAAATGGACCTTTTATTTACCTTTAAGATTTTGATTCAGCGTAGTTGCTAGATGTACAAGTGTAGAACAATACAAAATATTTGTATTCTCTTGCTGTTACTGTCCATAGTGGTATCTGTTCTTTAAACATTGTCTTTTTTAGTTAAGTGGGGAGAGAATGCTTTAAGTTGTTCATTGGACATAATCTCTCTACAGCAACCACCCCCAGCTTTTATAAAACTGCAAACGATTGTATTGGAGAGATGCCTCCTCAGCTGTACCACATTGTACTTTCTCATGCCCTAGTGTTGGGTTTCTACTGCAAATTATTCCCAGAAGCTCTGAGCTGATACAGGATTTAGTGCCTGCTGAGGGCTGTGCCTTCTCCCTCCCATCTCCCTGGGCTGCGCACACACAGCTGCCCTTCCCCAGATCCAGGTTGTGCAGCCCTGCACCCTTCTTTGCTCTGGACCTGCTGACCAGAGTTTTTCCATGAGCTGACTTCTCTCACTAACTGGAGAAAAACAAATTCAATCACAGGAGTTTTCTGAGAGGTTCTTTAAGTTTTGTCATTACGCTGACTATATACCCTTCTGATGTGTTAAGCTTAAAGTTCTTGCCTTGCTTTCCCTAGCTTTGTCTGTGTATGTATCTGTGGCTTGTTCTTTTTCCTTAGCCCTCTGGTTTGAGGATGACAGCTCCTGCCTCCTTTTCCTATTGCTTGCACCAAAGCAGTAATGTAGGGTTGTGAGAATATCAGCTGTTCCTTGCTTGAACCAGTT
Organism: Falco rusticolus; assembly: GCF_015220075.1. Classification (NCBI taxonomy): domain Eukaryota; kingdom Metazoa; phylum Chordata; class Aves; order Falconiformes; family Falconidae; genus Falco; species Falco rusticolus. The sequence continues at coordinate 1,942,409 of NC_051192.1, read as the reverse complement.
TTCATACCAAGTTAATGCAAGTGGAATTGAAAGTACAACCTCAGGTACAGCGGGTGTAATTAATAGTGAGAAGACTTCTAGCATATAACTTTGAAAATGTTTACGGTTTTAGTTTGCATCTCAGGGGACTGGAGCAAGTAGGCATGAGATGCTAATCATAATAGTGTTTTTCATGATCAAAGGTATCAGTACTTCAATGGCTGCTATTTTTGTTTCAACTGGCAATGCCCTAAAACTGGTTATGAGCAGTCAGTATTGGTCATTAACAGCCCAAAACATTTTAAGTACAGAAAACACCACTTCATTATTGATTTCCTGTGAGTTTGCTGACTTGAATTTATGCTGCATATTTATTTTAGTTTCTGATCAGCTGTACGTTCTGCTGCACCTCTCTACTTTCTGTCAAGTTTCTGTCATGAGTGAATTCTTATTTCAAAATCACTTTGCCATTGCATTTCAAGGTGAAGCTCAACAGATAGTAGAATATGGCTTTAACAGTAGTGTAGCTGTTAGAGATTTGTTTTATCAACTCAGGAGTCTCATCTGTTAGGAAGAAGGTTCTATCAAATGAAATATGGTGGGTCAGAGAGGACTTGCTGTGTTCAAGTACTTGTGTATAAGCCAAAATGCTTGCAACAAACTTAGTGGGAGCGTCTTTCCTTGAGAGTTGTGGGATGCCATTGAAGCTGGTGGCTTGAGAAGCTGGAAGGTACCTGGCACTGGAGTGCTTCATCTCTTCAGACAAACAGTACGCAACTTAAATACTGTAACCGACATTGAGCATTGCTTCTGACGGCACTGTAATTATTCTGAAGGTCTGGACCTTATCCAAAATCAGAGCAGTGAGTTAAATTACACGTCCAGCCCAGATTGCTCTAGTACAGTCTTGCCTGTGTAGGCTGATAGTGATCTTGCTTATGCTGGTTAATTCAGTTGCCTTCGATGCAGTTGAATCCTTACTTGCACCTGCATAATTGGGCTCAGGTATCAGGGCTGATGGCGTGACCGGGTAGACGAACAAAAACAGAATTTGGACTTTACTTTCTTTTCCTTGCTAAGTATGCTTTTACTTTTTTTTAATGCATGGTATGTGTAGAAACAAAGTTCTGTTGCTCAATACAATTGATCATCTGTTAAACAGATGAGCTACAAACCTCAGTTTTATTTTTGCGAAACACTGTGAAGGCTTAATGTAATAATGAAAAGAGAGCGAACTCAGTCTGTTGCTACATTACTGTGCCAGGAAATAATCCTTCCTCCCTGACCAGTCCCTTAGCTGTTCCAGCCATGGTATGATGTAGTTTTATTTTTTTAACAATGGCTTTATTTAGATTATCCTTCTAACTAATGGTTTTGGCATGGTTTAAAAAGAGTCTTAAGGAAGAGGATCTTGTTGCAGTATTCCAGTCTGGGCTAAACTTACAGGCTGCAAGTATTTTATTTTTTTTTTATTTAATTAGAGATTCTTCATTTGTGCCACAGTATAAACCATCTTTGGAGCATGTTTGCAAGCAGTTAGCCAAAAGGCTGAAGTTTTGTCAAAGGATGCAGTCTTCTGTAGGCTGGAGCTGTTTTAGATTACTCTGTGCATTTTTGGTTGGGAAGAGATTCCATGTAACAAGAAAGCTTTTCTTACGGTCTTTGATTTCAGTTGGCTGCCACTTCCCTGGGAGTTCCAATTGTAATATTTCAATGCCTCTTTGTGTTAGGTCTTCTGCTATCTTTGCTCAACTTTTGTGTCCAGGGCCTCTATTTTTTGCAGGTAAGCAAGACAAATCTTGCTGCTTCAGTGTATACAATTATATAGGGTATTGTTTTGAGGGTGGAGATTGCAGCCTTTCTTTTCCTTCTTATCTGATTCTTACGTTTTAAGTAGACTTCTGTATCAAAAGGTAAGGAATAAGCACTGTGCTATACATTTGGGAAACACAGATATTTAAAACTGCTAATAAAAAAATTGGTAAGTAACATGTGAGGATGTTGGGACAGAAATCACATTTATTGTGATTGTAATAACCTTTCATTTTGCTGAATGAGGGAAGGTGACCTGGAAAATACAGGTCTAAGATGTTTAAAGAGGCCTAGTAATTCCTAAACTCACACCCCTTAATGTTAGGCTCAGCCGTGTTCTTAAAAGAAGGCCTTAGGACAAGTAAAACGCAGTTACTCCCATAGTTGGGACTTTTGCAAATCCCAGCCCAGCAAATACAAGCATGCTTGCTTTTAGTACCAGAAGGAGAAAAAAATAACTCTACATTGCAAAACTAGGATTTTAACTATGATGGTCACAGGTAGGTTTTAAAGTGAACACTTTTTTTAGAAGATAGGCTTTTTGTATTTGCCTGGTTTTATAATTTTTTACTTTTTCTGCAATTAAAATGAAGTGCCTCCCTTATAACAAGGGAAAAGCCTCAGTCAGCTTGGAAGTGGTTACTGAAAGAAAAATGCTTCACATCAGAAACTAATGAAATTATTAATGCTGATACACTCCATACACTGTCTTGGCTTGCTAATGTTCTATGGTGTTGATAGCATTTCAGAGTTGTTTGGTGCTGCTGACCTCACATCTTTTTGTCCTAGTGGTCATGTTTACAGACAAGCACAAAGTATTATTAAAGAGCAGCTAGAGGAGGGCGAGTTTGTGATACTGCTGTGTTTATTTGTATAGTTCAGAGTTTATTTTGGGTGATGTAATTCACTCGCTTCCATCAGTGAAATGCTAAAAGTACAGAATGACTTCAGAGTTCTGAAGAGTACAACACTGGCTGTGGAGCCAGATAAAGTCTTCCTTTTATGTTTGGAGAATATATATTGCTTCTGCAGCTGGTGTTGGAGTTGAAGTGAGACTGAGTATGCTTGAAAACTTGTTCTTGAAATTCTAAATAAAATGTTTGCCAGTAAGTTGTATCAAGGCAATACTAATCAATGTATCAATGCTGCTAAAGGTAGCAACTTGCCTATTGTCTCAGCTGACAAGCCTGACAAACTTGTAGCTTTTCTCTTGCTCATCTGACAATTCATAAACTCATTCTGGTGGTTTAATATCAAATTGGCTACAATGATTTTGCTGTATGGTAGTTCTTTATTTAGTATGTCTGCTGCATAGTTTATTACTTGAATGTGCTTCCTTAAATGCTGGTTTTTTTACTTTGAATTTGAATTGGTCCAGGAGCTTGAATGAGCCTCTGCTGAGGCTGGGTAGTAACTTCTTAATGTGTACCAGCTTGGTTGCCTGTGCCTGTTGGTACCCTCTGCAGCTGTATGGCCTTCTGCTCCACAGATGACTTGAGACATCCTTAAGCAGGAGGGTAACTAATGACAAATGGCAAACTGAATGTGAGGAGAACTACAAACCTTTATGAAGGCGTGTGAATGAGGCACCACTGTGCTTAGTATGAGCAGCTGTTAGTAATTTGAAGAGATGTTCATAAACAATGTCAGTCCTGAGAGGGCTGGTCTACCCCTAAAAACTTGCAAAGATGGCTTCTGAAGAGCCAGATTTCTTGGAATGAATCATTCTGCACGGAAGGGCTGACTAAAAAAGGGCAAGTGAAACAGCTCCTCTGTACCAGATTATTGCTGTTAGCTTTGCTATACTAGAAAAACAGGACTTAAGGTTTCTGTGGTATGCAGAGGTGCACTTCAAGATACCCATACAGACTACCAATAGATGGTTATCTGGAGTGCACACCGTGGGTTAAAGTGCAGGCTGCTCTCAACCTCTTTCTCAAGATTCAGAAAAGTAGTCTGTGTTATGTTAACCACTCGCTTTGGTTAATAAATAAGTGCACTGAATGCTGTAAATCAAACAAAATTGATTTCAAAACTGTGTGAAGTACTACTGTGTTTCAGATTGTCTGGTGCTGTTTAAAAATCACTTAGTTGTGGTGCTGTCAAAACTGCAACTTCTTGTGGCTAAATGCTCTTTTCAGTATATTTGCCCAATGGTATTTTGTGTTTCCTGAATGGAAAAATTTTTCTTTGAGAGAAAATGAATGCTTCTTTGCTGCTTAAAGCCTGCTTCTCGATGCATACGGGTACAAAGTGCAAAGCCAAAGTAATTGCTAGAGGTGAGTTTGCAAGTGTTGAGATATTTCTGCATTTATCTTTGCATGTTGGAGAAATATCTGAAATGGGAAAGAAAGGCAGAATTTTCTTTCATGCATGTGCTAACGCCCGTCTAGCCCAGTCAGTAACTGCTCAGCTACACTTGGTTTTGAGGATTTTTCAGGTAATTTTGGAATGTGAGCTGGTATGCACAGTGAACCAGAGTCCTAGCCAGGGTACAGCTTTAAGCATGTGTTTTTTCAGAAAAAATTACTGAGCTCTTTTGCTTGAGAACTTTGTGTGGGAAATAAGTGAACTTGCATTGGATGATGAGAAATACATTGAACTCGTGTCCCCAAACCCCAATTTTAGGAATCGTATCAATTTCTATGCCAAATCTTGAAGGTTTGTATTCACACGGAATTCTGAGTTTGGTGGATCAAGGGAGAACATAGGGGTGTGTTGTCTTCAGTAGCACTTTCCTCACTGTTAACATTACTGAGAGTCAAATTGCTGTCTTGCTAATGTAGTTTCATTAGGGTTAATGATGTGTTCACATTACTGAAAATGTGAGGGCAGTCCATGAAACTACCAGCTGAACATTATAATGCTGCCTGGCAGTGGGTGCACGCTTTGACTATTGCTGGATCAGTGTTCTGCCACAGTGACAACTCAGTATCCACACACTCCACTGATTTAAAATTGCTTTTGTCTTCATATGCTAGACTGTTGTCTGATTTAGTGACATACTTTGAGAGGACAAAAAGCAATAGAGATTCCAAAGTGCATGGCTGTTTTAAAAAACAAAAATGCTACTATCTTTGTGCAAAAATACCTTTTGGTGTTTTTCCAAACATGATCCACATGCGTGAAGAGTATTTTTCCATCAGTTCTGGTTGCAACTGAAGACTACACTAACTTCAGAGTTGCCACATTCAGCTAGATACTTTCTCTTACTTGAAGGTAGCATTTTTCTGTATACATAGCAAATTGAAAACTTGAAACTAGTGACACCTTGAAAACTTTCAACAAGAAGTCAAATGTTGATGATTTCCTTAGCTCTTAATTAAAACTAGGCCATATGGTCAGGCTAAAGTCCCTTGGGTCCCTATGGAAGTAGTACTGCTTCATCTCCATGGCTGAGGTATTCTGTCCTCGGTGCTTTTTTTGGTGAGAATATGTTTGGCACAATACTGCCAGATGTCGTATACGACGAGAGCCAGGAGTACTGACCAGCTCTCTCCTTGTACCTGTAAACAACAAACTGGATTCCTGTCTCAACCAAGGAGTAAAATTTAGGGATGGCATCCCTACAACTGAATTCTTACTACTGTTTGGGAATGACCTTTTTGGTGTTAGGTGCTAGTGCCTGCATAGAGGTGAAGTGCAACTGCCTGTTTATTTTTATAAGCAGCAAACCTCTTATCCAAATTGGATTAGACGTGCAGGAAGTAAAGTATTGGTCCACTCTAGGCATGCTAAATTATACATGGCCCATGGGATTATAAAGGGGGGAAAAAAAAGGTAAATTGAATAGCATGGTTTTCTTTCTCTGAGCAGTAACAAGCTGGGACCAGGTAGGTGATGTAACACAAGGAGGTGGAAGAGATACCTGAACTTTGTCCTCCTTGAATTGCTGGCTGTAGAAGGCGATTAACATGGGAACTTAAGTGTGCCAAAAGTAAGTTTTGTGTTTATGTATAAATACAAGCTGTATTAGCATAAAAGCTGGTTCACCTCACTGGGTAAGAGATGGCTTTTCATGTATCTGGAGATATTTGAATATACCTCTATTAGAAACCTATTGTACTTGCAAAGGAATCAATTCTTGCTCTCTTGAGTCATTGTCTGAAGTAACCTTTGTTCTGCAGCTGAGCTCATACAACATGATTTAAAATATTCCTAAAGAAACAGGCATGAATGTCAGAAATAAAGGAAATTGAGGTACCGACCAGCCATTTATGTGTAGGGCTGTAATATATCCTATCGGGCCACTATAAAAACCTGACACCTGGCTTGCAGAGAGTAGGCAGACCTCTGACAGCTATCCAGAGGTATGTAGGTCATACGCTTTTATATGTAAATGCTGGAGGTGGTATGTTTAGAAAGGGCCAGGTTTTGTACCTTATATAAAGACTGTCCTGGAGGAGGAACATAGGAAGATGGTACATTTATTAGCAGCGATTTACAGAATATTCAGGTACGAACTACAGACTTGGGTCATTCACATGCAGAGGTGAGGAGAGCAGTGTGGAGGTTATCCAGCACTTTCTTTATTTTACAGGAATTGCAGATGAACTACGGTCAAAATGATGAATGTCAACAGTGTGGTGAGGAGTTTAGGGTAAAGCAGAGGGAAACTATTGGATAAACTTGGCTTTAGTGTTTTACAGCCTTTCCAAATGAAAAGGTACTTGCCTTATTTAAGATGTCCATTTGTGTGATGTGGGAGTCTAATAGAAACTGTACTGAATAGTTTTTAAACTTTGTCTCTCAAGATTTTTTTCCCTCCTCACCTAGAGTGTGAGTGTGGGGAGTCAGCCAGTTACAGATTAATTTCTATAACTGAATACTCTTTCTGTCCTTTTTTTGCTAATCTATGTGAAATGTTTTTCGCTACTGAAAGTGATGTAAAGATGTGTTAATACTTCTAGTGACTGTCTTAACTTTCTCTGAGGAAGTCTGTGGTCAAACGATCTAGCTTTATGGGAATGAAAACTTTCAGGTAATGCAGGTTCAGCTAGTTCTGCTAGAAGGTACCCTGAAAGTTTTGCAAGCAGGAAAACTACATCTTGGATATTAATTCAAATTGGGCTTCCCTTTCTTTATGTAGGGGAAGCCACAATACCTGAAGCTCAGTGAATCTGAGTTTTGCTCTTCAAAGAACACAGAACTACAGCTAAAAAGTTCTTTGAGGAAGTGCTTGTGCATAGCCTAGGCTAAGTGAACTTGCAGATACAGTATTTGACTTGCAGAGTTTTCAAGATCCAGAAATGTTCCTGGAGAACTTTAAAATAAAAAAAAAGTCACAATAGCTGTTTCCAGGTACCTGAGAAACTCAAGTTTACTCTCTTGGAAAGAAGCCTGGTGCAAGTACATCTGTGTCTTTCTGTCTTAGCGGGTGGTTTACATCGGTTTGACCTTTTGGGAAATTAGTGTGTTTTCTTCAGAATGCCTTCCCTATCATCCTTTCAGTCTTAGTTTTTTTAGGAATCCAGCATGTCTGATGCTTCAGGCCATTCTTGAAAGCCAGGTGAAGGACCATCTTACGAGCAGCTCAGTTCCTAAATGTCTGTCTTGGGTAATGATTGCTGTGAATAAGAGTGTTGTAGTGTCAGTGTCGAACTGCTTATTGGGACACATTTGTTTTGTGAAGCTGTTGTAAAATACAGGGTATGCTGTAGGTCTCACTTTCAAGTGTTTAATCAGCCCGAACAATCTTTGGTGTGGCTACAGCAAGCTCACTGCAGTAATTTTTGCCAATTGTTTTATTTTAAGCAAATGTTGAATCAAACAGTCATAGGAAGGCTGTGAACAAATGCGAAGCTCCAGACTGGTCTGCAGGACTGCTTGTCGGCTGCAGTTGTCCAGTGTTCAGAACGCCTTTCCTGTCTCCTGAGGGAATGCGTGTCTTGACAGGCCATTTCATACATAAAGCTTCCAGTCTGCTGCAGTAATAGCTTGATATCTGGGAAGCCAACTCCTGCTTTGAGCAGGCGGTTGGACTAAATGACCTCCTGAATTATCCTCTGATTCTGTGAAGCCCCTTATGAAGAAAGGAGTTGGCTCAGCCTCTTGGAAACGTGTTAAGCATGTAAGTCAGCAGTCCTGCTGTCCTGTAGGTTATTTCTTTATTCCTGCCTGAGGTTCCTTCAACTCATAGTAAGGTTAGTGGTGAAATATGTTCTCAGTCCAAGGATCAGAAATCTTGCATGCACTTTTCATGATGGGATCTCTCCCCTAGGAGGCTGAAAATAGTTGGTACAGTGCTAAAAACCATGTGTGCCTACTAAACCAGAGATGAAACTAGAGACAGAGGGCCTGGGTTTTTTCAGTTTGGCTTTTTTCAGTCTGTAGGGTGGGATATGCATTGATGGTAACATGCTGTCCTTGAGTAGAAGGGCCTCCCTGGTGTACCTGAGGAGCAGGCACACAAAGATCTAAGGGTGGAATAAGACTTTGTAAGAAATGCTCATTAGGTTTGATGGCAAAGTATGACTCGTTGTGGGAAATGCCTCTCTGCAGCGTGGTGATTTGTTGCCTGTCTGTAACTAGGCTACTGCAGCTTCAGTGACGAATTGCTCCACAGTTGCCTAAGGATCACCATGGTTGTTGGATGACAGACATTTTAGACTTGGCAAATCCCTTTGAAGGAGAATTTGCTGTCCCTTAAGAGCTTGAGATTCTACTTAGATCTTTTTGTCAGCTGTCCTGCAAATCTAATTAGCCTCTCCTACCCCTTCCAGAAGTGGTCAATGTGGAAGAGTTCATAAAGTACCATCTACTCTTCATGTTACAGAAACTTGAGATGCAGAAAAGTGTTATACTCTGAAAGCTGTAGCTATAACAATGGGCCTTTGTTTGCTCAGCCCTTACGAGCATTTTCTTACTTCTTGCAACAAGGCAGCACACAGTAGTGCAGGGGATTAGGTCATTTCCTTCCCTCCTCCTCTTCCTGCAGATTTGATTAACGTTTCTGTTGTATACTCTAAATAGCATGTTCTTGGCTTCAGGCAGCTCACCCCCTGCCCCCAGTCTCCTTAAAACACTGTAGTAAGACTTCATTAACTGTATAACATAGGAACTCCTTGCACAGAGATTACGTGTGACATAGCAGAATGAAAGACTAATGGGGCTGGGAAGCCAGTAAACTTACTTCCTTTCTTCCTCCCCTGTGCACCTGGGGTTAGACTTCTGGGAACCCCCTAACAGTGTTAATGCTTTGTAGCACATCAAATGTTTGTCTCTTCTGGGTATCGTTGTCTTTGATCAGAGTTCAGCCACTGACTTTGTGGGAAGCAGAGGTAAGGTGGTGTATAGCACATGTTCAGCCTTCGGTACCTTCAGTAGTCAGTGTACAAATAGACTTCCCCTTTGGGATCGTTGACAGATCCTAGTCTTTCTTCTATGGTTTTGCTCTCTTTTCTCAGTGTTTCCTTCAGTCTCTGTTCCTTTGTACCCTGTGTGCAGCCATTTCAAGCACTTACCCTGTGTGGGGTTTTTATCCGCTCCCTGCCTGTTTTGTTAAATAAAATTATCATCAGACATGTTTAAAATGCCTGTCCTGAAATCCAGTAGTAATATACTGATCAGGTTAACTCTGGGGTGAAGAGCTTGCCATTTGGGCTTCTGGGCTGTCTGCACACTAGAGGACATAACGTTTTCCTTTGCCTGTATCTGCAAGACTGTCTTTTTAACTGATACAGCTAGAAATGCATTCCTTTTCAAAGCTCATTTTGAATGTCATGTGAAATCATATAATTATATCAAACTGTACAGCATCTGCTCATGAGTCAGATAGAAGAACATGACGATACAGTCCTTTATTTCTTCAGCAACTTCAAGGAAAGAACCTCCCCTGCAGTTAAGCATCACTTCATGAAATTAGCAGTGATATCTTGGGCTACAGATTTTATTGTTGTAGTCTGGCATGGTCAGCAGCATCTCTGCTCCGGGAAAAATCCAATAGCTTGCCTAGCGACAGTGAGGCATTTGTTTCCAGTCCTCAAGGCAGAGCACAGTTCTTGTGTGGAGTGGGAATCATTCAACCCTCCTCTTAATAAAAGTGAGGGGCAGTGTTGACACAAGAACAGATGAGTAGAGCATGGCTGAGAGTAAACACAGGCAGGGAAACAAGGTGGTTCAAACTCTGTCTAGCAAGGTTCTGAGGCAGCCACGTAGCAGTGAGGCTAGGGGCAAAACAAGCCCTCAAAAAAACGTGCTTTAACATGGGGCACAATTAGCTCCAAAAAGGGCATTATGGGGTGTATTTGCCTGATAGCAGAAGACTGCACTCCAGAATACCCACAGGGTCACTAGTATAAAGGCAGGTGGGATGCAGAGATAAGGACTGTTATCTGCGGGAGGCTGGCTTGGGCCATAGAAGGTATAGCCACCAGCGTTTGTTCACCTGTGGCTTCTTATGGGGCTGCAGCATAAAGTAAATCCATAAGCATATTAACCTGGACGCTGAAGAGTGGCATCTGTAAAATAAGAAAGTAAAGGAGCTCTAGAAGCAAACTAGTCTGAAGTTCTGCTTTTTGGAATGAACACTTTTAAAACAGTACAACTCAAATGTTATGGCTTGTGTGTGAAAAGTAACGCAACCTAGAAGTGGTATCTGTGTGTTAAGTGATACTAATACAGGCCTGGTGTGGTTGTATTTTCTTTTTTAGAAAAAGCAAAAAATAACCAACCACAGGACAGCATTAAAACTGCCAGCCTTGTATAGGCCAGGACAAAGTATAAAATAGTTGAAGGTGGTGGGAGAGATGGGGCTGGGCAACAGTTCCACCCCAGTAAAAAGTGCCGTTTTAAGGTTCTGCAAGTTACCAGTGGAAAAGCTGGCTTAATGTGCCAGTGGCGTGAGGCTGTTGATACTTGGCAGGGGGCAGGGCTCAACTTTAATCTCAAGATGTGGCTTGATGAGGCTGGTTTTACTGATGAGACTGATTCGGAGGGTTCTTATCCCCTCATTTGCATTGGTATAGTGGGTTTACAGAACAAATCCACAAACAGATAAGCAAAATTATTCGAGGTTTTAAAATAGTTGGGGTTTGAGTATTGTTTTGGGTTTTCCCTAAGCCCTTTACCAGTTTAATAATCTGATAGCTGTGATAATGACTACACAGTCTCACATCAGAGTTCAGTAGCATGGTGGTTTTAGTGGCCAAAAGAGTTGGAAACAAGGGACCAGGACCACTTGTACGTTGAAGTTTCTCCAGGTACTTCTCAGTGTTCAGCGGTTGTGGCTTAGTCACTTCTGTGGAGCAATGTGATACCTTTGTGCTTAGTAATCTATGATAGGAGGGGAAAAAAAAAAAGTATCTCGGAGCCTCTGTATAGTTTTGTTACCCAGAATATCCTATGGTAAGGTGTTCTGCAGTTGAGTTTTTCAGGTCAGTGACAAGATCCTCTAACAGGAGGACAGCCTTATGGTATTACTTAGGGAAGGGTGGCTGCGGAGTACAGGTTGAGGAGAGAAAACAGGTATGCATTCGCCTTGTTCTCAGCAATGAAACTGAGTTATGTGGAGTTGCAACTTCTGCTGTGTTACGGCATGATGAACAAAAAGCTGGTTTGACAGTGCTTAGCTTTGAGCACTGCTGAGTAATGCCGCTGCCCTTCCTGCCTTTGCTTTTGCTGGTATGACTGCATGGCCATGCTGTGAGCTGAACTGGGAACCAGATCCAACTGAAAAAAAAAAAAAACCCTCTAAAAACATGGACGGGTCAGGGAAACCATTCCATAAAGTTGCGCTTGCAAAATTGAGGTGGTAAGCCAGGGAAGGAGCAGCAGAAACGGAAGCAGTAGTCACCTGTAGAACTTGGAGGTCTCGGGTGTCAGCCTGCATATGTGCCGCGTGAGCCAGGCTAACGATGCACGTCCTCTTGGCCCACTACAACTGTGATGTAAAACTTGATGTGAAGGTTACGCTGTGTCGTATCATGCTTGCAGCAGCCTCTGAGCATTTGCATGATCAATTCTAAGAGGCAGTAACTTGGAAGCTGCGGTAAGTTGATCACCATTATATGGCTCAGACATTAAAGTTATCCCACCCACTGGCTTGATGCAGTGATTTTGATGTTAGTGGAATAAGAAATGAGCTCAGAACCTGGTCTGGCATGTGCAGGTTTGCCTTTCTGAACGTGCATGCTACAGCAATGAGCTGTTACAGCATTGTTGGCTACGGGAGTCCAGTATACACGGGTGGTGTCTGCAGGTGTGTTGTGTATCCAAATCTAAAACATTAGTGAAAATAGGGATAGCGATGCCTGAAGAGTTTCTGCTGGCTTAACTCTCACTGTATTAAGAAATCACTTTTTGTGTGGGAGGTGAGGAAAGCTATCGGGGCTAATAAATGATGATTTTAAAAAATAAATAAATAAAAAGGTATAGCATGCATGGGTACAGTTATGTAAGAAAAGTGGAGAAGGAAATAGATCAGCGTTTCTCAAAGAACCTCAGCCGCAGATCTGCTGGGGAATTGGGCTGCAGGATCATTCTCATCACACCCTCTGCTTCCTTTTTTCCTTTTTGGGGCCAGAGATGGATGAATTTATAGAGCTGCAAGGAGGATGCAGGCTCTGACTCCAGCCAATGGTGCGTGGCACAGCGGTGTTTACCTAGCTTACGCAAGGCAGAGCCAGCCCCTCTTCAGTCAGAAGGCACTACCCACAGCTTAAGTAAAAGCACACAGAGCAGAGGCACTCAGTCTAGCAGTTGCTGAGGGTTTAAAGGAGTTGGTGGATTTCAGCTGGTTTTAAACAAGATCGAAGGGGTGGGTTTTTCTTCTCTACTGTGTAGAAATACTGAAAGGACAAAAAGATACTGGTAAGTGCTCTGCATGCTGTCGTTTTTTCCTTTCTGGTGTTGTATTGTTGCAGTCTCTTACAAAAGCCTCCTCAGTTGCAGTGTTTTTGAGTGAGAAGCTAAAAGATAGTTCAGTGATATGGTCGAAAGGGAATCTGAGAACAGGCAGTGTTTGTGGGCTGCTCTTCCACCTAAAATAGGAAGAGACGTTCAAAGTGCATAGTATAATAAAGGCTTCTTGTTTGTAAGAAGTGTCAGTTGCTTCTCATTTTTAGGGTGCAAGAGCAAGATGCCTAGAAACTGTCATTGTTAATGAACAAAATCATACTGAGGGGAGTTTTTCACAGAGCTGTTAAGTGTTGTCTAAACCAAGAAAAGTAATGTATTTGTAATAGGAACTCCTGTTTTTGCAAGTTTCTGTAATATGCTATGTGAACAGGCTTTGGTGTGATACAAACGCCTATTTAGCTGATACTTTGGTACATGAACTGCCTCATCAGGAGTTCAGAGGCTCATAAAAAGCAAAATGGTAATGTTCAGATCAGTAGAACAAGAAGTCGTTGTGGTTTTCTGTGAGCACAGGGTCCTCGACCGTGTATTCTGGTTGAGGTGCACCAGACAGTAGGTCTCCCTGGGCTCAGACATCAAAGCGTAAAAAGCTCCATCTATTTGTGTATCTGCTCTTTGAAAAATAAAATGCCTCTGTTTTGGTATAAACCCTTAATCTGTATAGGGAAGTTGTGCTTCTGTCACCAACTTGCAGTGAAAGTTGGGGCTGCTTATTTTTAAAGTAATACTGTGTAATTTGCTTGAAGGCAGTAAAGACAGTGATTTTAAAGGATCCGACTGCAGAGTTCTCTGTATCAGAACTGCACTTTTGCCACATTGTGCCAGTATTCTACAGAGTTTGTTGTTTTCCTGCTTACACCTTTGCAAGGCACTCCCTGAAGATAAAATAGGTAGTGCTTTACTAGCATGCCTCTGTCATATTGTTTTGTGGCTTCATACTTTACAGGCTATATAAATAATCTTCATTTGATAATCTGAGTATGAAATCAAAACTGTCCCTTTTAACAAAACAGTTTGTAGGAACAGCTGAAGTGCATGTACAGCCAAAATTTCATGTAGAAAGCTGCAAATTAATCTTAAGTAGCTTGTGTGAATAACTTTCACAGGTAGTTCAGCTGATGGAGCAAGTAGAACCTGTAGAGTTTGGCCCTCGTGCTGCAGGGGTGTTCAGCAGTGGAGCTTTGCCTCGTGCAAGGTTGTGTGCATTGGTACTGGTATACCCAAAAGCTGACGTGGAGGACATGGGTGGTAAGGGGGTGTAGACTGCATGTAAATGTAGCGGTTTAACTGGTGAAGAACTTTCAGCTAATTAAGGTTACAGATAATATTGCAGTGACAGCTTTAAAATAGACACCTTGTGCTAAAAGACAAATGTTTTCAGCTTCCCACACGCAGCCTGAATTACATCATTTATAACCTGTAGGAGGCTATCGTGGTTTCCTCAGGGGAGGATCAGCTGTTACTTTTTGTAGCTGAAAAAAATGCTGGATTTTATCTTTTCCAGGGGAGTATTTTCAGAATTGATATTTGTCAGTCTGTTGGAGTGGATGATTAGCAGTTACATGAATCTTACAGGTTTAGTACGCCCAGCCACGTTCTCATCCCATCGATGGCAGTTCAGAATAACAGGCCTGAAGTTAGCAGAGGTCTGATTGAAATCAGGCTCCTGTGCTTAGATGTTATTTTCCATCTTCTGAATAGGAATGCTATTTTTGAGTACTGTCACAAAGTGCAGATTTTTCTATAGGTGCCTATAATAGAAGTCTTGTTCTGAACCACTTCCCTTGTTCATTGAACAAGGTTGCCTGTCCTTACAGCGCTGTTCCTGACTTCCCTAAAATTGCTGAGAACTACTCAGACTTGCTACTGCGGCTGGAACAGAACTTGAAGGAGCACACTGGATGCCAATTCAACTAAATCTGCTGTTTCTTAGACTGGAAAGATAGGTGTAGCCTTGGTGCAAAGCAGTAGGTCTGCCCTTGTGTATCAAGTTAATGCTTCTTTTAAAGTGTCTACATGCAACATGCTTTTTGTGTGTTTGTGCTGTGACTCTTGTATGACTTGTTTCCTGGATGATGAGCCTACTACTGGCAGATGTCTGTGATAAAAAGATGCTTTTATTCTGTTCATGAGCATGAAAACCTCCTCTACTGAGATTTTACAGATGTTCGCAAGGCGCAGCAGCAGATAGTTGTTTGCATTGTTTTATGCTTGGTGTCCTGTGCAGGAGAGACTGCTCATTTCAGAGCTTGGCTTTGTCTTATTTTCACTGCTTTCATATCATAAGACACTTGTCTGTGTATAGTGGATGACTAAGCTTATTCAGAGGTTATAAAATAAAAGGTGAAAAGTATAGACAAAGGAAAGAGTAAGCCACACAAAAGCAAAAGGCTGGACTGATTTTCCACACTGTCAAGGCTTTTTTTTGTTTTGGTGCTGAAAAACTCCGTTTTCTGGAAAGGAGAAAATTAATTAACTGTCCTTAGAAAGGTAAAGTAGGGCTACTATCTAAAGTGCTAATGCAATTTGAATACGTAACAGCTGCATTACTATACCTTTCCTGTGCGTATGTAGTGAAGGATGCAAGCTGGAGACAGAATCTGGCTAATCTCACAAGTGGAAGATAAAATCTGCTGAATTTACAGTTCTGAGTATGTGTGTGAAGGAAACGTGAAGGTGTTTGTAACTGGAAACTGGGAGAACTATGGTTGACAAACACACTCTTCTGCATGCTCTTTGACCCAGGTGATTGCTTCTAGTAAAAACTATTTTACTAAAAGTTTCCAGAAAGATTGCTAGGAAAAACAGTTAAGGGAGAGTAACTTTCCAGTAGTGATTTAACCATCATGTAGAAGAAAGTGATTTCTCAATCTTTGTCTCAGCTTTCAGAAATGTAGTGATGCAAGCAGCTGATTCCCTGTTGCTCGCATCAGTGGAGATCAGCAGTAACATCATTGATATTGTTTGTGAAATGTGGCAACCTGGACTTCACAGGGACTCGTAATCAAACAAGAAGTCGGTCTGCCTGGAATTACTTTTTTTTCCCCCTTCTCTGCCATTACTTACTGCCTTTTCCTTCTTCCATGCTTGCAGATACCTTCACCTTGAGAAACTAATATTCCTCATGGATCCTTTTTGTCTCTTGGTGACTTTAACTTTGATACTCTGGTCCTTTAAATCTGGAAGTCAAGATTTTGCCTTTGAAGGGATGAGGTGTAACCGTAGACTAGAATATGCAGCACTGAAATACTGTGCATGCATTCAGAGGAGCTTGGTTCCTGATCTTGCAGTCATGAGATTGTCTAATAGAAATCAGAGTGCTAAAGAGCATGTATAAATGGATTTTGGCAAACTCGGGTCCTACTTGTGTCTTGTCAGGTAACTGCACTATTCAGCGTGAATTCTTTGTTTGAAGAACAGTGCGCGGATTTAAATCCAAATAAAGCTATAGACAGTAATGTGTAAATCTCAGGAGGATTAAGATAAACTTTGTTTCATTGGTAATGGAGTTGCTCATTATTTACGTCTAACTGATCAAGAGTGCACCGATAAAATTGCGTTTGGCTTCCCAAAAGTAATTATTCCTACAACAGTTTAGGTTGTGAAGTTGTCTGGTCCAGTCCCCCTTCTCAGAGGCGGACTGAACTGCCTTAAATCAGGTTGTTCAGGGCCATGTGCAGCTGAGGTTTAAATATCTCCAAGGCTGGAGATCCCGCAGCCTCTCTGGATTGTTTTTTGTCCCCTAATAGCTGATCAGGATTTTCTGTGGTGCAGCTTGTTTGTTGACTCTTGTCCTGTCACTGCATATCTGTCATAAGGACTGGGTTCTATCTTGTCTGTATGCCCCCTAATTTAGCACAGAATTGCTGAGGGAAGAGCTGGATATGAGAATTGCAAGGATAGTAAATGGAGAGCTACAAATAGCAAATTGTATAAAAATAAAAACATCAGTAGAGACAAGCAGTCTTGTGCTTTATTTCTAAAAGCCAATAAAAATTTCCGAACCTTAGAATATGAAGATGTAGAACATAAAGAAGATAATATTACAAATGGGGGGAAATCCAATTTTTGCATCTGAGTCAGCATATTTTTATTTTAATATACTCATTGACAGAGGACTTCTTTTTATACTGTGAAAGTGGTTTTTTTCATGCAGTATTTTAGAAAAGGGCTAGTCTGGCACTAGCTACAGTTGCTAGCAGCCTATAATGCTGGCTCTGTGTTTAGAAAATGATGGTAATTTATTACAAAGAGACTTTTATTTTAGTATTTTTAGCTCACAGCAGAGTGTTTAATGAATCTCAGCTTGGGCTCATTGAATTTATGTTCTCCCCTCCCCCTGTCCCATTTTAACCATTAAGATACTGCCGCTATTGCTGCAGTTCCAAAAGCTGCACTTGGTCTACTAAATAGCACACTTATTCATGAGGTGCTGTGCCTTAGTGCAAACAAGATCTGAAGACTTTCTGCAGAAGCCACCAAAGGCTAGTTGTGTAGAAGTCTCATGACCAGAAAGGGCAGCTGAATGATTGAGACTGGCTGGTAAGCTGGAGCTGATAGTTCAAAACCAACCAAAATTGGTTATATCTCTGCCCCCCCACCCCCCCCCACCC
This sequence comes from Falco rusticolus, assembly GCF_015220075.1. Lineage (NCBI taxonomy): Eukaryota > Metazoa > Chordata > Aves > Falconiformes > Falconidae > Falco > Falco rusticolus. The sequence goes on along the minus strand of NC_051192.1, from coordinate 1,925,148 downwards.
CACCCCGAAAATGGCATGTTCAGTGAAAATGGGCAGGCTCTTAAACTCTTTAACTACTCTGAAGCATGGGTTGTGAGGCGGTCTTCCCAGAAAAGTCTGCCTCTAGATTCAGACTGGTGTGTGAATGTGACAGGAGAGACTACGATGATACAGCTTTTCCTTCTGCTTGAACATAATCAGAAATCTGTGTCTTGCTTTCTGCCATAGCAATCCTTGCCCTCTGTGACTCAAATACTGAAGAGCAAGAAGGCTTGTAAGAAACTGGATTTCCATTCCTAAAACAAACTTTAAATACTTTTTTCAGTTTAGATGTCATCTCTTTCCTGTCCCTCAAAACAGTTGCACATGACAGTATTGCACAACTTACCTTCATTGAGCTTTCCCCTGCCTCTAGAGGAACCAGTGTTAAGAATAAAAAGGTAATACCTGTTCAGGGGTAGTTCCTGTCCTAGTTTCCTATTTTTGTGACTGAAAGATGCTAACTGGTACCCGTTGTGGTTTTGTGCTAACTGTAAATGGTCGTACTCACCTCTTGCCCAACCAAGTAATGCCTTTCTAAAGCAAGTTTTTTCTGTGTGCAAGTGGCTTTACTCACAAAATCTTTTTAAATTTTATAAAACAGGACTGTGTACAGTTAGAGTTTTTCAGGGTTTGGTCTCTTCTCTGTAGCAGAAGCAGAGATCTCAATGTGAAAATGTGTTGCTGCCAGTTCTATGATTTTTGGAAAAATGTTCATAGAATCACAGAGTAGTTTGGGTTGGAGGGGACCTTAAAGATCATCTAGTTCCACCACCCCCAGTCCATAGGCTGGGACACCTTCCACAAGACCGCCAGGTTGCTCAGAGCCCTGTCCAGCCTGGCCCTGAACACTTCAAGGAATGGGGGTGTCCACAGCTTCTCTGGGCAGCCTGTTCCAGTGCCTCACCACCCTCACATATAAATCTATCCTCTTTTAGCTTAAAGCCATTCCCCCTCATCCTATCATGATGTGCCCTTCTAAAAAAATCTCTCTCCAGCTTTCTTGTCAGCCCCTTTAGGCACCCCCAGAGCCTCCTCTTCTCCAGGCTGAACCAACCCAACTCTCTCAGCCTGCACAGGAGAGGTGCTTCATTGATCAATCTTCATGGCCCTCCTCAGCTTGCTGCAACAGGTCCGTGTCCTTCTTACGCTGGGGACCCCAGAGCTGGATGTTGGATGGGGTGGAATCTTGTAATTGACACCTTGTTCCTCATCAATGCTGAAAGTTCTTGGAGGAGTTTAGAAAAGTCTGTTGCTCAGAGCCTATTCCGATGAAGCCTGTTCCACCAGTGTATGGAGATGCTGCTGCAAAAACCAGTAAAAACCTAATCTGTGCATATTTTGGTCAGTCAAGTCACTTCCCTAGTGGTATATGGCACCTCAGGGCCAAGTTGTCTTTAATGTATTTAATTAGCCTTTCCTAACGCTTCCAAGAAGTGTCCTGTGTAGGAATAAAAACTGGTCAGGTTGTACTACAAGAGAAGGCTTGTTCTGTAAGTTAGTGGATCCTTCCTCTCAACTCAGGAGCACTCCCTCCCATAAGTTCAAAATGCTTTATCCAGCTTTAAATGGTCTGTAAGCCTGCTCTGCTTCTGGGGTGGAGATGTTATCCCATGGCCTATTAGACTCATCTCCAGTGTAGCAACACTGGAGTTTTATTTGCAGATGTCAGATTTCACTTGGACTAGTCTTCAGGACTTCACTGGAAGAATATAATTAATCTTTCTTATTTCTGGGGAAATAAGTAAAGTCTTCTTTTTGGGTACAGTGCATCAGGCAGATCATACCGGGTGAGAAGTAGTGTCCATGTTGCACTGATTATTTTTTTTAGGGGTGTTGAATTTTGTATGTGCTTGAGTTGAAATTAACTAGGTGTTAGTAGTTGTGAAAGTGGTGTGTGCTGCTCATAAAGGTTCCAAGATGTATTTTAAAAAAAGATCAAGTTCAAACATTCAAGCCATGCTTTGGAAAATGTACAAGCAAGCCGTTCTATGAACGATAGCTCTAGTTTTCTAACTCGTAAGCCTTCCTTAAGTCAAAGAAGTGGGTTTCCATCATATGTGCTGGTCCCAAAATAAACTTCGCTGGATTTCTTTAAATGTGAGACAAAAAAGGTATTAAGGGGGAGCTGAGTGTTAGATGTTGGACACTTTTATACAAAGATTTTCTGGTTAACTTCTTGCATTGCTGAAGTCTGTCACTTGGAACTGCCGTCCCCTTTTATGGTTTCTGCTCAGTTGTCTCTTAAGAGGAGGTTACTGGCCACCTGTTCAGGTTACTTTTTAAAGTCAAGTCTCCTTTAACTGTAATTACTTTTAATGAGGCTCAGAAGCTGACTTTGTGGCTGGAGATGTATTTGGTAGCTTTCCATGAAATTGTTCATATGGGCAAACGGAAGAGAAGTTAGACCAAACCTTTTCTTGTACTAATGGGGAAAGTTAAAGTTATTTCTAGCACTTGCCTTCCCACCTTCTCTAAGTGAATGGAGTAGCGCTGTAGCAACCACCGTAGAGTTGGGTGGATACTATTAAAATCTTCTTTTACCTTGTCATGGTATTTACTAGTCCTGTGCTATTTCCCAACGGGCGGTGCTGTAGATTTCACAGTGGTATTTTTTCCGCGTTGTTAAATGTCAGTCCAAAGGACAACCATTATGTATTCTAGCAAAGAAATGTGAAGCCTTGCATGCAAAATGCAACGGCAGAGATAAGAGTTGAATGTGGAGAAGACTGAATTGCAGAGGAGAGGCTCCTGGGGCGATCAGTATTCAAGCATAAAATAGGTTAATCATTTGGGGAGGCGATTAAAACCCGAGGAGCTGTTTTGAGAAGACAATATATAAATAACTACAATGCTAGATTATAAAGCAAAACAAGAAATTATGACCTTGATAGTAAAGATACTTTATAGAAAATATTTTTATATCTTTATTTTTATATACAGATAAGTACTTCAGATTTATACTCAGTTCTTAAGTAGAAGGACTTCAGAAAGGTGATGTGGCTGGAGAACCAAGCACTATTAAACTCCTAAGAGCTATATAGTTGTCCTGGTTCGGGTGGGATAGAGTTAATTTTCTTCCTAGTAGTTGCTTCCTAGGAGTGCTGTGTTTTTTGATTTGGTATGAGAATAATGTCGATAACACACTGATGTTTCAGTTGTTGCTAAGTATTGTGTACAGCGAATGAAGGACTTTCCAGGTTCCCATGCTCTGCCAACAAGGAGGTGCACCAGAAGCTGGTAGGGAGCAGAGCCAGGATAGCTAACCCGAGCTAGCCAAAGGGCTACTCCATACCACGGAGCATCATGCTCGGTGTATGAACTGGGGGGAGCTGGCTGGGAGGCATGGGTTGCTGCTTGGGGGCGGGCTGGGCATCCAGCCTGTGGGTACTGAGCAATTGTATTGTGCATCACTTGTCTGTACTAGGTTTTATTTCTCTCTCTTTTTGTTGTCTCCCTTTTCATTATTATTACTACTAGTATTTTAATACTTTAATTCAGTTATTAAACTGGTCTTGTCTCAACCCACGGGTTTTACCTTGTTTTCCTGATGCTCCTCCCCATCCTGCTGGGGCTGGGGGGAGCAGTGAGTGAGTGGCTGCATGGTACTTACTTGCTGGCTGGGGTTAACCCATGACGACAGCTCAGTATCAATGTCAGTAAACCACCCCTGCAGTGTTTTCAAAGGCATGTGGTTTGAGAGAATTGCTGGTGTGGTGCTCCAAGGCATAGGGTTGTAATCCCAGGTGGCTACAGCAAATGTGAAAATTGTGAACACAGTTAATGTTGTTGTTAACCTTGTTATTAACTGTCTATCAAATGGGACAATCTCCACTTTGATGTGTGATGATAGGAGTTCAAGGTCAGATTTGCATATAAGTTGGCTTTAAATTCTTCATTTTAGAATTCTAGAGGCAAAATCTTGAGCCCCACCTATAACACTAAGTACCTTCACAATCCCAGTGAAGTTACTGCTACATGTGGGTCAGCAAACTAGAAATGCTTCAGAGCAACCCACACTGCTTTGCTCTCTTCTGTGCCGCTGTTGCTGTTCCTGTGTGACAGATGGGGACTGCTGCATCAGTAAAAGGCACTTTCTGCACCAGCTAAATGATGGATATCCTAAGGCGTGAAGCAGGGTAGCTGGGCTGCCTGGTGAAAACGTGCAGTGCCTCCTATGCAACAAAAACATGTTGGTGTAACTGTCATGTAGACGGGACAGACACTTCAAGGTAAATGTTGCGCAGATCAGGTTTGCTACAATGCGCTCACACATCTAGCGGTGGAGTCAGGATACTGTTGTGATAATGCTACATGTGTGCTAACCACAGCCTTCAGTTAACTTCTTTCAAGCATTATGAAATCCACAGTACCCAGACGTGAGAGTAAAAGAGAAGAGATTTGGAAAATAATGAGAAATGAAAGGAAACAGTAAGGTTTTGCTTTAGCCTCCTGATTGTGTTCATAAGGCATCACAGAAAAAGTTTGTAGGACAGCAAGATGTCCTTGCACATATCTGGGAGGGTCTCACACAGATATGTGGGGTAGCATGTAAGAAAGCGTGAAGGAGCACACAGAGTTTTCAGAGAGCACTGTGAGCTGATTGCAGGTGGGGATGAACACATTTATGCTGAGTAAGAAATAGGTATATTGAGAAGAGACTGTGAAGCTAAGCTTCTCTGTGAAGAAGCAGAGAGGACTGGGAGAGGGTAGCCCTCAGGCTGGTAAAGGGATCTTTGCATCAGCTTCTGAACGAATGTGAGCAGGGCATCAAGCCCTGCCACATCCTTTTCTCTGTTGTTAGGACGTAAGATGGGGGTGTATCACATCTGCACGGTGATGTCTCTTCTGCTAATATCTACGGTCTGGTTGAGGCAGAAGAAAATGGGGATAGAGCATTGTAGTTGTGATCAGTTGATGACAGGATTGAAGAAGTACATGAGCCAATACATGTATTTGCACAGAAGGCAGCATGTTAACCACCAGTACTAAAACAGCTTAATAGCCTTTTGAGTTGATATGAAAACTTCCCTGGAAGGACCAAGGGAATGTTCTTATTTCTGTTAAAGAAAGCCTCCAACAAGCTACCATCAGCTTTATTCTTTATCGAGCATGTGCTCTGCTGGGTAGGCTTTCTCTGCAGGATGGTCAGAGGTGGGTTGGATAGGTCAGAGGTGTCTGGAAATGTTACTAATGAGAAGCTGTAAAAAACATCAGTGTGAACTGTTCCTCAAAGCAGAAGTATGAAAAATTGCACTTCAAGAGATGGTTCTCATTAACAGTTATGTGGGAAGCCCTTGGGAAATGTTCGGACAGCTGTTTGTGTCATTTGTGTCTGGTTAAACATGAGAGATGACAATGCACACCCCAAACTTGTAGGGTAGACTCAACATCAAATTGTCATACAACTTCTATCTGCAAATCCAGATATTTCTTGGAAAGCTGAGCTAGATGCTTTCCAAGAAAACTTACTTCGAGCTGATGAACTGCTCTTGCTTTGGGTTTTGTTTTTTTTTTGAAATTTAATCCCTATCAGGCTCTACTTGATAGTTGAACCGAACATACTAAATGAAGCTATATACCATTTATCCTAAAAACTAGCATGAAGGAAAACAACTGTAGCTGTTTTATCAAGGCCATACTGGAATTTGCTAAATGCACTTGTGGTTTTCTTGTAATCTGGTAGTTCTTCCAGGCAATTCAACCATAATTGATGTGGTTTTATATGTATGTTCTTAAAATTATTTCAGGCAAGACCAAAATACGGAACACAAAATATTGTACTGATCATATCAGATGTGCAGGTTTGTGTAATTGTTGGATTTGAGTCTTTTTTTCTTACACTTAATTTTATCTTTGTTTTTACAGGAAATAATGAAAAAAGTGTGCCACAACTCTTGATCAGAGACCTGAAGTTTGAGAAGAAGTCATTAGCTAAGCTCATGTTTTCTCCTGATCAAGAAAATCATCCATCAAAAGCACCAGTGAAATATGGTGAATTGATTGTATTAGGGTAAGTGCTTGTGTCTTGGTTGGAAGGGAGAATGAAGGTGGAACTTCAGGGTGCACTTAAAGCAGACAGAATGCAAGTTGCTGTGAGATGGTCCCACAACCTACCGCTTGAACTTCCTCTTTTGCATTCTGTCTGGGGAGTGTGCAGCTGAACAGTGAGCTGACCTCATGTAAAGGGGGTGTGGAGGGCAGGCTGCCGTTTTCTGTGGCAGCCAGGCGTTACACATAATGTGATAGATTGCACACTGCGGCACAGCTTTCCATACTTTTTTGTGATGGCATGAGCATGGAGGTAGGGCTCTAAACACTTGAGTAGATGCAAGGTGATTTTCAGCTCTTGCGTTCTTCCCAGGTAAGCGTTTTGTGACACAGGCAGCCAGTTTTGAAGGTTTCCCAGTTGGTTCCAGATTGGGCCCCAAGACATGTGACTAACATGATAATGCGGAAGAGTTCCCTAGGACTTTAAGTAAAATAAAGAGTTCTGTAAGAACATGGTAGCTGACTATAATATCCAAGTGCAAATGGAAGATTTTAATAAAGCAGGTTTGCCGCCTGGCCTGTTTATGTTGATGTGTTCAAAGTGAGAGTCTGAGGGTTTTCCAGCTGATTAAATTGGAGTCTTGGAGGAGCTGTTTCTTACGGGTTTTATTTCAGTCCAAGTTCTCTAAAATACAAGCTCTCCACCAGGGTTGATGAGTTTTTAGTCTTTCATTTCCAGTATGAACACATCATTTAGAGATAAAGCTACAGATATGATCTTACTTGATTTCATGTTTGGGACCTGGGTCTTTTTTGATTGTCAATAGTAGCTTTGAGATTAATCTGGGTAGCATTCCTTGTCCTACAAGCTTTGTCTGTATTTGCTGTGGTTCTGTGGGCATGTTTCAATATTGTGTTTATAAATTCTTGGATTTAAATGTTATTAATTGGAAATCTGTAATTATTAATACCATACAAGAACATTTTTTTGCTTAGAATGAAAGTTCTTGTGGGTCTGTATCTCACCAGAAGCTAAGTCATACGGGAAGATGGACATTGTTCTTTTTCTGTGCTTTTTGATAGGTACAATGGGTCTCTCCCAAATGGAGATAGAGGAAGAAGAAAAAGTAGGTTTGCTTTATTTAAAAGGCCGAAGGCAAATGGGGTGAAACCTAGCACTGTGCATATTGCCTGTACCCCTCAAGCAGCAAAGGTAAGCTTGACTTGTCTGGTTAAGTCTTATTTCGCCTGGTGCAGAAATGTTCAGTGAAGTCAGTGCTGTTATGCTGAGATGAAATGATGTAAAAAGCATGAGGTTCTGGCAGCAAAAAGAATGGTTCATGTTTATCCAAGGTTTTTTGGTACGTGTCAGGGTTAGCAAGCAGCCGTTCAGCAAAATAAATCTGGTGCCCAGTCCTTGCCGTGTCCAGAAAGAAATATGTTTATTTTTGAAACATGAATGTTCAAGGCACAGGCTAGTCATTTAAAACACTTCTTATTTTGTTTTGCTTCCAAACTCACTAGACATCTGTTCTAGACTTCCTGTTTTCGCACTCACTCATGCTTTAGGGCTAACTTTGCTTCACGTGAAGCTGACTCTTAAATGATCCTTTGGCAAAGCTCGGCATGCACTTGCTGCTCCGTCCAATGGGTAGGAGTTCCCCAGGGGTGAGGACAGGTGGTTTTTGCAGGGCATGTTTTACAGAGCCTGTAATCAGTTTCAGAGTTCCCATTAAGAAGCAGTAAAGGCAGGGCTTAGGTCCTGAAGCGAATTGTGTTTCGTGTCGAAACTAACATAGCTAAGGCATTACCCTGAAATACTTCTGTGTTGTTGTTCAGGTGTATCTGCAGTTATGTTCAATAATACGGAGCATTTCCACTAAAACTAACGGAAATTGAGAATGCTCAGTGGTGGTTTAGAGATTGCCAGTGTCAAGATCAGGCCCTTAAACAAATACAGTAGTGTCAAGTGTCTCACCCCTGAATAATTACGAATATTAATTTACACTTAAGAATATTAATTCCCAAATTCTGGGAATGACATCACGTATTCTGAAATCAAAAGCATTTTCCTGACCAAAGTTCTTGTAATAGGATTACATCTATAGGGTATCTGTGAAAAGAACGTTTATTTTTACCAATTCTTTATGGTCTTCAAGTGCTATTTAGAAGCACTTCTAGAAGAATGTTTGTTCAGTTCCTAGCAGGTAGTTGCAGAATGAAGATCTAGACTAACCAACTGAAACCTAGATTACTTTGCTACAGCTTCTGCAACCTGCGCTGAGTTTCTCCATTTTGCCATTTACCAGCACTACTTCTTATGGTTTTTGTCTATGTAATTTATTAATCATCACTGAATTTAGTAGGAGCTCAGATCCTTGTCACTTTGCTGTTGGAGAAGTTCAGGCAGAGAAGGCCATGAAGGTGTTACGTTCAGTTTTAGCCTTTCTGCTCGGTTGTTCTGTTCTTTTGTGTTAAGGCCGTTGTTGCTTTAACATGAAGCTTGACTAATAATAGGTCTCGGTTACACGTATTTTGTTGCAGCATGCGGTGAAGAGACCAGTTTGGTCTGTTGCTGAATCAATCCTGCAGTTTCTTTTAATGGCCAGGACTGGTTTTTGTGAAGTTTAACTACAGGTGTGTCACTAATAACCATCTGCCTTAATGCATTAATTGAGCAGAACAAGAGCCTGGTTATATATGTTGTCTCCTTTTGCTGCTGTATTCATGAGAGTTACTGTTTACTGGTTCAATAATACTTGGCATTCTTTTCCATAGGCAATAAGTAACAAGGACCAACACAGCATATCTTACACTTTGTCTCGGGCCCAGACAGTAGTAGTTGAATATACGCATGACAGCAACACAGATATGTTCCAGGTATGTGAAACAAATGTGATGTATACATGTATTCTCGCTTTTTGGGTAGTTTCTAACAAGATACTTTCTCACGCTTTTTCCCTCAGAGCCAAAAGTTGCCCTGCGACACTTTCTGCACTTTACTATATTCACAGACGTTTTAATTCTGTTCGTTCCCCAGGCCATCACATGAACAAAGCTGTATATCTGTGCATCTGTTAGGCTTGGGCAGAGGTGAAAGTTGGGTTTTTTGTGACTAACACACAAGATTATGGTTTTGACTTTGATTGCTGGTCTGCAACTCACATAACCTGTCTCCTAGTCAGTCCTTGCAAAATGAAGAATAAAGTGCACAGTTCTCCTTTTGCACTTGGAACTTTGCTTCTAGCATTTATGAAGGGATTTGGGATCAGCTAGGTGGAGGCAGGGTAGAAAAAATACATGAAAATACAGGAAAGCTTTTGACGCAACCAATACAAAAAATACCCCTAACATCTTTAAGCAAACCCAGAAATTTCAAGCACTGGGAAATGTGGAGAGAGGAGGCCCAGTTCTGACGTGCTGGCAGTTCAGAGCTACTTTGCTGCGGTTCCTGTATGTATGAGAACGAACCACAAACACATTTGCAGCTGTGGTGTGCGCTTAAATCTTATAATTGTTTCCTGTTTTTCTCAGAAGGAAGGGGTTTGTTTTGGGGTTTTTTGGTGTGCTTTGTTCCTTCTGGTTCCCGGACTGATCTCGCGTTGAATTATTTTTTTGTTGTTGTTGATGTCGTCACTAATTGATGGCAAGGAGTTTTGCTGTCACAGCATTTAGCTGTGATGCCACTGCAGGATCTAAGGAGGTGGGAGGTGTGGGTAAGTGGTGGAGGAAGCTGCTGTGCAACTGCAGATACCTGCAACACGGGGCAAAAGGGCTGTGACGAACTAACTGCAGCATAAGCTATTGTTTGTGTAAGTGTTCTCTCTTCAGGCGTGCTGTGGCGTGTTTGCTGCTCTAAGATCGCCAGTGGCAATCCCTGTGTACTGATGGGTTATCCTGCCTAAGCAGCAGTAGAAAAATACACTCTGACAAAGCAGTTTCAGTCTCATGAAAGCTCTCCAGCCTTCACCAAAAAGCACCTCAGGCTTTTAGGTCTCTTGCCCAGCAGTTGATCAGTCTTAATATAACCAACTATTTTATAAGCTGAGAGCTCTGGAAGTGAGTGAAAAGTAGTAGTGTGTAAGTGGGCCTTAAACCTGGCTATGTGGATGTTTGGGAGAGGGATATAATTTCTCATCATACTTCATAAGGAAAAGGACAAGATGAGTGGACTGGAGGAGCCCTGAAACCCATGTGGTTCTATCAAACCCAGTACACTTGTGTGGGACTGCAAAACTCATTCTTCCACGCAGTCAGAAAAGAAGGCACAGCTACAAGAAAAATGTGATTGTAGTCAGATGTTGTGTTCTGTGCATGTTAATGTAACCCCTCCCCACCACAAATACTTCGTACCTGGTCTTTCCTGACAGATTTGCTATTCCTCAGTGCCCCACTAGAGCAGGAGAGTCAGCTCACATAACCAAATTTTCCTATATCTACACCTCTACCTAGTCTGGCATCGTTCAGAATATTCTGGGCATGCAAAGTGGCTGAATGTCACACTCCTGCCTAACTGCTGTGTGCTGGCTGTGCTGGTGCTGCTGCAGCTGCTCTGGCTGACCTGAACGTAACCTTTCTGATGAGGCGGCCTTCAATGGGAAATTGTCTGGGAATTGACTTAATTATATCACTTTATTTCCCCTTCCTTCAGTAGGCTGTAGTCAGCCTTCAGAATAACTTCGGTCACATGGAGGTGGAATAACTCATCAGTTCAGATTAGGCTTTAGAAACCTAAATTGAGGTTGGTGCAAAAAGGAATGCTTCAAACTGGAATGTCATGGTTTTTTTCTTGATTGCTTTTAAATGTTTTGAGTTTGGATGTTCCTAGACCCAAGTGCAAACTTCTAAACAGTTGTGTGTTTTGTTTTGTTTTTTTAATCCCTTTCCAGATTGGTCGGTCAACGGAGAGTCCTATAGACTTCGTAGTGACAGATACAGTGCCTGGGAGCCAGAGTAATTCGGATACACAGTCTGTGCAGAGCACTATATCAAGGTTTGCCTGCCGGATCATATGTGAACGTAACCCTCCTTTTACAGCAAGAATATATGCTGCAGGATTTGACTCCTCAAAAAACATCTTTCTTGGGGTAAGGGAACTCTTTTCTTTTTCCCCCCAGAGTTCAGTGCCGGCTTATTTTTAAACTGACTCACAGCTCTGCTTCAACCAAATTGGAAGCTTTCATTGATGTAATTTCTCTTAGGAGAAAGCTGCAAAGTGGAAGACGTCAGATGGCCAAATGGATGGACTAACCACCAATGGGGTTCTTGTTATGCATCCTCGAAATGGATTTACAGAGGACTCCAAGCCAGGGGTGTGGAGAGAGATATCCGTGTGCGGGAATGTGTTCAGCCTCCGTGAGACCAGATCAGCTCAGCAGAGGGGGAAAATGGTAAGAGTAGTGCCCGACGTTTTATGCGACCTGTTAAAATGGGTACGGCTGTAGGTGGTCAAGCTTGGGTATAAACAGGGGCTGGGATCGGCCTCATTCAGTGTAGATGTTGCCTCTGTAATTAGTTACACCGATGACTTATATGTCTGTCTTCATACGTGAAGGTGTCTTGCTCAACCTGAATAACTGACAGTTTATCTGCAAACTAGTACTTAATTGCAGATCTAGACTGTTCTCCTGGCTTGAGTTGCCAGTCGACTGTGCTCTTCTGCAAACTGTCAGTCGTGCACATTTTAAACAGTATTTTCTGATTCTCCCTCTTGATTTCATGCTTGTAAGATTTTTTTCCCCAGTTTTTTTAATGGAATAATAAAGAGGAATTACAGTTTTATTGACACATGACTTTATACCTGGATATCCTTTGCTACCTTGGTATTCTGAGTTTTCCTCTTCCTCTCGATGCCAAAGCATTGGGAACATTTCCAGGGGATAATTGTTTTTGATATGACTTGGGATCTCTTAGCAAAAAGAGATTCAACATGAACACTTCAGTAAGTGACACGTTTAGCTGGGAATGCCAACAGCTGACTTTGTTGAGGAGAGGAGAACCATGTGTAAAGGTGTCTTTGAAGAAAACAGTCTAAAAATGTGATGGAGGACTAAAACAAGACTTGTGACATTGGGAGTGCGATAGGGATGGAGTTGAGAGAAGTTGTTAAGGTCAGAGAGGAGCTTTTTGTGCTTTTTTTTTTTAATGGACACAATCTTTTTTAAAAAAAAGGGGGGGGGTGGAAGGGAGGAGTTGATCCTGGGCTCTCCATGGATATCTTGTATGGAACGGTCAGGAGCTGCTTGGAACTTCTTGGCTGTACGTTTGAGGCAGATTAGTGTTATGAAAGTGCATTACGTTACTCTTCAGGTAACCATAGGTGACACCTCTCCTTCCCTTTGTCTGTCCCAAGGTTGAGAACGAAACGAACCAGCTCCAGGATGGCTCTCTGATCGACCTGTGCGGAGCAACGCTGCTGTGGCGCACTGCGGAGGGGCTCTCCCGCACTCCTACTGTCAAGCACCTGGAGGCGCTGAGACAGGAAATAAATGCAGCAAGGCCCCAGTGTCCCGTGGGGTTTAACACCTTGGCATTCCCCAGCATGAAGAGAAAAGATGTTGTAGACGAAAAGCAGCCATGGGTGTATCTGAACTGTGGCCACGTCCACGGCTATCACAACTGGGGAAACAAAGAGGAGAGAGACGGCAAGGATCGCGAGTGTCCCATGTGCCGCTCCGTTGGCCCCTACGTGCCTCTGTGGCTTGGATGTGAAGCGGGATTTTATGTGGATGCAGGACCTCCAACTCACGCGTTCAGCCCGTGTGGACACGTGTGCTCAGAAAAGACAACTGCATATTGGTCCCAAATCCCTCTTCCTCATGGTACTCACACTTTTCACGCAGCCTGTCCGTTCTGTGCGCATCAGCTGGCTGGTGAGCAGGGTTACATCAGACTCATTTTCCAAGGACCTCTCGACTAACACATGTGTTACCAAGGACTGCAGTAAACTGATAAGCTAAGCGATTCTGATTTTTAAACCAACTGTTTTTCGTATTCTCTGGGCTTTGCTGGTTTGCATTAAGATGAAGAATTTTGGGGTTTTTGTTACAACAGCTATATTGCTCTCTATTGAGAAAAGTCTGGAAATGGAAGAAATGGGGGGAGGGGGAAGGGGAAACTGCTTCTTTTTTTTTTTTAGTTAATAATTACTTCTGAAGAGGTGAAGGAAGTGTTGTAGAGTGAACTTCGATGCCTTCCGTTTAATGCTTTCGAATCACATGCCCACAGTGTTTTGAAAGTTGTTTCATTCTTTTTGTACATGGAGGGTAAATAGTTCAAAGAACATTAGTTTACAGCTTGGATGCAAACATTGTAAAATATAACATGTATATTAACTCTTTTCTATTTATCTTTATTATTGAAAATACATAGAATGTTTAGTGAGTAGCATGGTCATAGCGTGTTACATCCAGCAATCGGATGTGTACAGTAGTTCTGGATGGAGAAGGACGTGAGATGGCAATGGTAGAAAAATCTTTTAATCTAAAATACTGAGTTCTTAGAATAGTTAAAATGCTTTTGAACAGAGCTAATGCAGATTACAGTGGCCTAACGGTGTGCTTTTAACCGTGTTGAAAGGTAGCTGAGGAGGACTTCTTAAAATGTCTTCTTGGTAGGACTGTACTTAAGATCTGGTTATGAGGAGAATATTTACCAGACTCTTCGAATATGCAACTTAGTCTAGATTAAGGATTTTTTTCTCCCTTTATGCTAACACATCTCTTTATTTAGCATTAGTGGCATTTGTGAGGGTTTTTCCAATGTTAAACGTTAACGAACCTGAAAGAGGAGGCTCGGTTTGTTCCTTGCTGTTTGGGGGTGGGGGGACACAGGTGGGGAGGGGAGAGGTGGGGGCACCCGTGCCCCCCACATGTGGGGAGTGGGGAGCAATCTGCGTGTGACAGGCTTGTCGGTGGGACGTGCTGCCTGGCGCCTGGGGGCCACGGGCTCCGTGCTCGCCTTCACCTCGGCCGGGCCGCGCGGAGCAGAGCTGGAGCCTGTACCCCAGGGTGCACGCCCGCGCCCTGGCCGCCTGGTGCAGCCTGATGGCAGTCGGCTGGGGGGAGCCCGAGGTGGGTGCGGGCTGCGTGTGTGACACCTGCTCCCTGCTCGTGCTGCCCTGGGCTCCCAGTAACGTCCTCTCTGCTCTCCCCTCTCCACCCTCCTTCTCCCTCTGTATCCACCAGAAAAGGCCAGTGCACTACATCCAGCTTTGCTGCTAACCCACTGTGCTTCATTGCAAATACACAACCGGACCTTTTTAGGATTGAGTTGAGCTTTTTTTTTGGCCAGCTTCATACTTTTTTTGTTTTCCAAAATACGTACTGTATAATTGACAATAGCAAATTTCTGTACTTTATAGCATAGCTTTAATTTTTTCTTGTCAAAGCTGTTCTAAAATTTTCTTGTTTGAGAGACCTATGTTGCTTAGATGTCATGAATTGCGTCAATTGTTTCTCCATTTAAAAAAAAATATATATATTGTTTGGTTCACTCAGGAAATGCATGTGTCAGGAAACCTGTATTATAAGTTCAGTTAGCTGTCATGTACAAGTAACTGCTGTTACTCCCTTTCCATAGAAATATAACTGATTTATACATTTTCCAGATTATATGCATTAAGTAACGAAAGTTATGCAGCAAGAAATCCCTGTATTGTAGTTGTTCTAATCATCTTATTCAAACTATAGTATACTGTAGTTTAATTTTTATTTGCAAATTAATTTATTCAAACTATGTGAGTAAACACTTTTCAAAAATAGAAGTTCTGGGATTGTCTGTTGCTTTGCTTCCAAGAGATGGGACAAGAGGCTGGAGATGGCCCTTCACCATCAGGTGAGGTGTCTGCTCTGCACATGTGGCTTAAGAGCACAAAAAGAAAAGCAACCGTAAAGTTTGTGTTATCCTGGTCCTGGATTGGAATGGTTCCTTTCAGGTGTCGCCTCTCAGTGTGTTCTGTATTTAACTCCACATTCACAAAGGCAAGATTGTTGTTCAAAAGAAGCAGTTAAATGATTTCTTCCCTGAGAAAGTTACAAATAATGGGATGTAAGCAAAAACTCTTGAGTAAATGGCTGGACTATTTGCAAATGTTGAGAGCTCTTGATTCCTTCTTCCACAAAATCAGATTGGTGCTGCTTCTCTGATTGTGATCTCGCTGGCTACGAGGATATGAAATATCAGAAAAGGACACGGTGAAAGCTACAAAGCGGTGTGAGTAACACAAACAGTGAAAACAGGTTGAGAAGGGGAGGGTAGTGGACAGGTGACAGCAGTGCATGGCCCCGTGCTGGAGGCGTGGCTGGGTGCTGCCCCGGTGCCAGTCGTGCAGGTGGGAACATGCACAACTGACACCTGGAGGGGGGAAGAAGAGGTTCATGCCCAACACACAGACCATCATTAAGCCTCTGCCCCATTAAGATGATACATTAGGCTTTCATTATACTTCTTTGCCCCCACCCCCGAAAAAAATACAAAGAAACTCCCCGGGAGAGGGTGCTGCCTTAGCAGAACTGGTGTTTCCCTGGGTACAGTATGCTATGGCAGCCCTCAGGAGCGTGCCCTGTGCGCTCTGCCTGTTGCATGCTTTTCTGGACCCAAGCTGGGCTTAATCCGGTTCTTACAAGGGCAGAATGTGGGCGTTCGAGTGGCTGCGACACGGAAATCCCGCTGTCACGAGCAGGACGGTGGCGGCTGGGTAGTTGGGGAACACTTCCCGTGCGCCGCACAGGCTGACTAGGAGCAGTGGCTGCGGTTCCCTGTCTGAGTTCTGCCTGGGCTTCTGTGCCTTAATGAATAATTTAAATAGAAGGTCTTGTAGTCTCTAAACTGTGAAATGAATGTTGGAGTAAAACGATCCCTTTGAGTGCAGCCAGCTGATGTAAGCGCCCTGCACCTTGAAGCCTTTGCAGCGCTGGGTGGTGACGCGCTGGCATTGGGGCTGTTGACTGTGTGCAGCCGGACCAGCCCCTGCGGACCCACGGCCCGAACCCCCTTTCAGAGGCGTGGAAAGAGGCATCGGCGGTGCCAGCAGCAGAGGGAGAGCGCAGCTCTGCGGGGCTCCCTGCAGGTATGTGGTGCTGGCGGGGGTTGCACGTGGGTGTAAGCGGAGGCCCTTTGGCCCCAAGAGCTCGGGGATGCTGCACGTCGGGGCTGAGCGGGCAGCGTCCCGCTGTCGGCTGGCACGATCGGCCGCGCTGTTCTGCATGGTACCTGGTGAGGTGTGTAATGCAGGTGATTTAATGAGCTAATTTGCTTTTCAGCTGTAGGAAATTGCACGGATTTAAGCCTGGTAAAAGGCAGCAGCTTGGCCCAGCAGCTGGCTCATGAAAGCTTCATTCCCCGAGCAGAAGCGGAGCAGCTGGGCGAGCTGGCTCACCGCAGGGCAGGAGGCTGGCGCTGGGGGCTTGCTGGGGGCTTTCCCCAGGAAGGCCTGGGGAGCCCGGCCGCTTCCCTTTGCTGACTCAGCCGCTGGGTTCCAGCAACACCGCGAGCGTGTGGGATGAGGGTTTCTAATCCCATCCGCGCGAGGCTCGTTACACCCATGGGAACAAGGCTGGTATCCCAGGAGATTTAATGACATAACAAAGTCACTCAAGCAGCCATCCCCTGTTTGGAGGTACTCTGCAAATCCCATAATGACCCTGCTGTGGCATACTTGATCTCTTTCTGAAGAGAAGCTTTCCGGGATGGATTCTAAAAATACAGTTTGAGTTCTGCAATGTAAATCATGACTACAGCTGCCTACCTGCCTGCTGCCTTTCAGACGGGGTTAAGCCTGGCTGCTGTTAAATTAGACCAGGCTTCCTGGTCCCAGCCTGGGCTCCCGCGATCCCTCCTTCCTTTTCTGTAAAAACACCGGCAAAGCTTGTCTAATTCTAGTGCTCAGCTTTTAACACCAGGGTTGTGGTGATCCTGGAAATGCAGCTTCCAAGGTTCTGGTGGCTGTAGGAGATCGCTCATGCACACCTTGTTGTGCATCCTGTGTAAAAGATGTGGGGAAGCATCTTGGTGGGAGCCACGATGGTTGCTGTGACTCGGGGGCCCACACAGGTGGCAGTGAGCCTGTCCCTCCCCTGGTGCCTCTTCCAGGGCAGCAGCAGCAAGAGCTCGGGACCCCATTTTCTTGCAGAGAACAGCCCCGCATCGAGCTGCTGTTTTGGTGCAGTATCCCCTGGTGACAACGATCCCAGTGACACCAGCTGAGCTGGGGAATGTCAGTGGGTGCTACTGCACAAGGAACAGCCATGCTGGGTGGTCCTGCTTGTCCCTCTGGTCCTGCCTCCCTCCTGACAGCAAAAGATTTAAAAGAGCAGGGGAAAAGTTCTTTGATTCCCTCAAGTCGAAGCTGTCGCTGTGGGAGCAGCTGTCCCATCCCGGCCTCGGGGACCGCAGCACTTGGAGTGGGACCGGTGGTTTTGGGCACGTCAGAGGCTGTGCATCAGTAGGGAACAGCGTTGGCCTAAGCCCCAGTGCCTGAATCTTTGTGTTCCTGCCCTGGTTCCCCTGCGAGCTGCTGCCCGTCCTCCTCCCTACAGCCCTGGCAGATACGGCCCTTTCTGCAGGCGACTTTGCAGGCGCAGGCCCGGTTTGCCCTGCCTGGTGCAGGCACAAGCCTGTGTGGGATCAGGTTAGGTGCGGGGTGGTGGGGGTGGTGGTGGTGGTGAGGATTAGTAACCGGGGGCAAAGTGCCAGCTCTGGCAGTCAGGAGCTGCCGGCCTGCTCCCTGCCACTTGGTTTGGCTGCTGGCACGGCCGGCTCTCCATCCTGGTCCTGCTGCCCCTCACAGGGCTGGCAATAGGAACCAGCACCAATGCCTGAGAGGTTTGCCTGGCTCTGCTGCAGTGAAGGCACCAGCAAAGACTCGGTTCTGCCACCCCCACTGAGCACCCATCGCTCCTGTGCAGGGGCTGGGACCTCTCCCGTCCTCTGTGTGGGCACGAGTGACCTGATGGATCCACTAGAGAAGCACTTTCCTGCTGGCAGAGGCAACTCCTCTGTGATTTGGCAACACCTGCAATATTGCGATGTTTTTATTTTGAATGCTTTTTTGCTGATTTAGTGTCACTAAAGAGCTCTGAGGCAGGAGCGAACCATTAATCTGCTCCTCTGCCTGTGTGCATAAGGACAGCTCTGTGCTGAGCTCGCTGCTGCGGATCCGCTGCCTTTCAAAAATACAGTGAGGGAAGAGCCCTTTGGACTTACAACTCAGCCAGGATTGTCTGGTTTTCCTCTTCCTAGTGGGAAGGCCTCATTAAAAGTCTTCCCCCCCACCCCACCCCAGCATGTGCCAGGCTCCGCAGGATTCCCCACGAGAGCGTGAGCGGCAGGAGGGCACGGAGGGGCAGGTAGGAAATGCCAGAACAGCGGAGGAAGGCGCAGTGCATGGTTACATCACTCGGGGGTGGGAGGTGTAGCTTCCTTACGCGTATTCTTCACTAACAACTCCCAAGATCATTCTGTCTGCTTCTTTATAGCTCATTGTCTTTGTCCTTGGATTTGTTTCTGCTTCAACTCTCCTCTCCCACCCCCCCACCCCCAAAAAAAAGATAATATATTAAATCAGATCAACTTTTCGCTGAGCTGTTTTATCTGACAGCTTCTCAGTCATGTTCACTGGGGTTATGACTTTCTCTGTGTGTTTCTATTGAAATACGTGACTTTTAATGCACTGAACCACGTTGGCTGGACTGGGGCCCTGCAAAATGTGTTTGGGAGGGGTTTTCAGTCATTATCCTTCAGTCTAGGTAGGGTTTCCCTTTAGTCTCTCCTGGAAAATGCTGGAAATGTGAGCTGGTCAAGGATAAGGGAAGAGCAATGGCTTTCCTGCGAAACAGCCACATGAAGGATGAGTCGTGGTAAGCCCAGTGTTTCATCTCCAGGCTGAGGGGATCCGCTTTGTCCCCAGTGCCCCCCATGTCCCAGCCCTCTGACACCTGTGAAATAACTTTTTGATACGACCACCTTGCAAACGGGATTTACCCACGCTATTCCCTTTGGTCGGTGGCAATTTAGGAGGAGCTGAAGCCTTTAGTGCTTCCATATCCTCTTCTCTCCAAAATAATATTTTTAACTGATCCCAGAAGATTTGAAACAAAACAAATGCATGCAGCAATATTCTAAACTTGCCTGGATGCAAGCTAAAAACTGCAGCTTGCTGTCATATGCTGTAGGAAAGGAATTGAGTCAACTCATCCTTTCCAAAAAAACCAGGCTTTTTTTTTTTTTTCCCTGTCGTGTGGGAGGAGGAGAGAATTAGTTATTCAGTGGAACAAGGACAATTAAAGGCAAACGCAGCTTCCAGTGATGCCATCATCTGTTCTGTTAGCCCTGAGCAATGCAGAGACAACCTGGCTTTTTAATTGGCCTCTTTTTTCCCTCTCTGGCCTGTGCTTCTAGTTGGCACAGTGGCTGACATTTTCAAAAGACTCCTCTGCAGGACTGGGATGCAGGCATGCCCACTTCCATTTTGCTGGGACAACCCCCTACAATAGGACTTCCAAGGGATTAAGGGCCTTTAACTGTGGATTGAGGGGTTGTGGTCTCGCCTGCCCAGTTTGCCTTTCCATGGAGTGTTGCCCTGTGATGGAGACGTGTCCATGGGTCCCATCACAGGATGAACCTGTGGTGCCACCCTCCACCATTGCTGGAGAATAAACATTGTCCGAGATGGGTCGCAGGGCTGCGGCACCTCTCCCATCTCCTGCCCCTTCCCCACAGCCTCTAGTCACAGCAGCCGGCTGGGCAAAGCCAGTCCCAGGCTCTGCAGAGCAAAGTGGCCAGGCCCTTGGTTCGTTTAATTAGCTTGCTTGACTTCTGAAGGGAAGTTGAATCAACCAGCAGTTCTTTTAAATGCTGCATAACATTAGAAGAGCACGGATATCCAATGCTTTTCCACTTATTCATATTAAAAGTGGTTTCAGAGCAGCTTTCCTGAAAGGCAGGGTAAGCAATGCCGGAGACCTCAGCTCCACCATCGCTCCGGGTGTTTGCAGTGTTACTCAGCGTTTCTGCCAGCGTCACTCTTTATCGCTTGGAAATCTCACCCCGCCTGTTCCTGAGCAGGAGAAGCAGAAGGTGTGTGCGAGCGCCTTTGGGCGTCGATGAATCAGGGCTCATGTCACACTCCTTGGCAGCTCCTGGCAGGTGCCTGCCAGGCAAAGCTGGGGCCGAGTGCCTTGGCAAAAGCGGGGGCTTGGCTAGCGGCTGTGCCAGCCCTAAAGGAAAAACACCCCCCGCCCCCCCATCCTTAAAACAATATTGCTGATCATGCAGTATTTACACAGTGGAGTGTTTTTCATACCATGGAGGCCTGGGACTAGCGTTCCTCACAACAGCATAAATGTATTTATAGACCATATGTGTCTGCATTTTGTTATATTTTTATCTTTATAGGCTAACGGTTAATAAAGCCAGGCTGTATTTCTGTTTCTGCAGCAAAAAATATGCTGAATACAATCACGCAAGAGGCTGTGTTGGCCCCAAATAATCTTTCAGACTGTAATTTTGGTGCGAATTCATGCTGCAGAAGCATAAAGGTGGGATGTCAGAGGTTGGCTTCCCCAGGACGCAGCAGAGGAAGAGAGGAGCAGCTGTGGGAGTCCCCAGGGTGGGGGTATTTAACCCACCTTTGCTCTTAGTACTCCAAAAAAAAAAATATATATAAAAAAGCAATGCCTCCAGTGTGTTCTGCACAGCAGCAGTTTCTAGATTACTTTCCTTAGCCCAACTTGCTGCTTGGCAGATCCTTACAGCCCGTACACACACTGTCAGTGGTCCTCTTACATTTGCCCCCAGACCCTGAGCAGCGATGCCGAGCAGGGTCAGGGCCAGGTAACTCTGGGCTGAGTCTGTCCCATCTGTGGCAGAGCCTCCATGGGAGAGCTGTCAGCTAAGCCGTTTAACGTGGGCTCTTTCTGATAGGGGAGAGTGCTAATCTTTTAATCATAATGTCACTCCATACTGAGTCAAATATCTTACAAAACACCATTATGACTTGGCCTTTTATCCGCCAAACTTGTTATCTCAAAGGAGGCAAGCAGGCTTGCCAGATGTGAGTTTTTCTTTAAAAAAAAAAAAAAAAACCAACCAATCAAACTTGATTGGCATGTTATTTTCCTTTATGTGTGAGCTCTGATCAGCTTTCCCTTTATTTTGCTCAGTATGGATGTCAGATGAGCTAGTCTAACACTACAGTTCTTGCTCTTTTTTGAGTACCTCGGTGTCTCTGGAATTTCCTTACTATTTCAAGGAGGGAGGGAAACAAACCAAAAAAACCCAGGAAGAGTTCCTAGGTTGCATCAAACAGGATTTTTTCCCACAAATTTTAGATGTGAGCTTCTTTGTATCAGCTGGTTTTAAAATGCATTGTTGATAAGATAATCGTGGACCCATGGGAAGCTCCTCCCTGTGTTGGCCTGCCCCATGGCAGGGTCAGTTCTACCCAAATCCCGCTCGTAAGCATTCAGCCCGCTTACCCTTTCCAAATCTGCGGTAACGGAGACTCCACAACCTCTCTAGGCAGCCTGTTCCTCTGTTCAACTATCCTTCCAGTGAAAAATTGCTCCTCATGGTGAACCTAAAGCCCCCCCGAAGGAAAGCTTTAGCACATTACTGCTTGTTCCCCCCTGAGGATGTGGAGGCAATAGTTTTTTCTCCCTCCTTCCAGCAGGCTTTTACACAGCTGAAGGCTATAAGTGTGTCTCTTCTCAGCCTTGCGTTCTCCACGATAAAGAGTCCTTTTGATGTTTTTTCGTAGGCTGTTTGCCAGATGGCCAGAGTTCTTGCTCCCGCTTCCTGAATGGTGTCTTCAGCTTCGCGATGTCCTCCTCCCCGAAGCCCTCCACTTGCTGAGTGAAGCGAGCAGGTCCCTGCCTGTGTCCTCATGCTGTATGCCCCTCCAAAGGGTCCTAGCGCCTCCTCCACTGAGGAAAAATATCCTGGTGGTTCTTTGTTTCAGTACGTTTCTGCCCATTGAGAAGCATCTCAGTTCTCCTGCAGCACCACTAATTCACTGCTCCTCAGGGCACAGACCCTGCTCAGGACCAGTCCTACGCAGCCCAACGGTCCTACACAGCCAAGCTGCTCCCATCTTCCCTGGGAAACCAACTCACTAATGGAGCTAGAATTCATCAGCTCCCACTCTAATGAAGTAAACTGAAGAGCAAGTTGAGACTGAAGACTTACCTGCTCTTTGGGTTTTGGGGTTTTTTTGTTTACTTCTAGAAAAAAAAAACCTCAAAGCAAAAGCTTTTGTATTCCAAGCACTTCCGCAGTCTGGAGATAAAGGTGCTACAACTTTCTGCAAAAGGTACGCCTGTTACCGCCCGGCAGCTTCCCCTGCATGACACTGAATGAGCTTGCCCAACAAGTGTACATAGAAGAAAAAAAGGGTGGAATGGCGCCTAATGAGCCTTAAACCTCTGATACTCCATTTATTAAAATTTAATGATGAGCTATTAATAATGAATGCAGCCGGGAAGATGGGAGAACCGCAGTATAATGTCCTCGAGATTTTTAGTTAGCCAGATTTCTCTGACAGCTGGGGAAGAAGAGGGCAGCTTTCAAGAGGATGAAAAGGCTCCTCAGAGGGACAGATGTAAGCAGCGGTCTGCAGCAGCCTCTGCGGGCTGGGTAGGTTGCTGGAAGAGTATTTTATGTGTTTCTTTAACAGCTGAACTGGGGGTGAGTGGCACATGTGTCTTGTAAGGAAAAGATGCTCATGAATGCCAAGACCTTGAGTATAAGGTAGGAAACTGGGGTCATCGCGGCACTGATGGTGGTTTCCTGTGTGAAAGGAACTTTCCCCCACATCTCCCATCCCTCGCAGTACGCACAGAGAAATACAGCCTCCTGCCTCTTTGGCCAGACTTGGGGAGCCAACGTTCCCATGGCAGCAGCTGTCAGGGTCATACAGAACCAGGGGCGTGATGAACGTTACACCTTGAGCATGAACAACTTGCCTGTTCACCTCGTAGTAATGTTGTCTGGACCGTTTCCTTTGGTGGCCACGTGAGCCGGTGGTGTTCAAGGGAAGATGCAGCACTTTGGTGGCTTCCCTTTCCCAGCTGCCGGCCCAGCTACCTTCTCAAAGAGAGAAACGGGCTTGGTTAGACATGGCTTGGTTTTGTAAGCCCGTAACGGTTGCTTTGGGATTGTGTGGGCCTTTAAGATTAACTAATGCTGTATTTGGGTGTCCCCCTAGGTATTGATAATAGGCTTTCCGCTCCTGTGGGACCTCCCCCATCCCCTAGAGTTTTTATAAAGGTTTTCGCTGACAACCATCTGATTAGTTTCTTGAAGGCCCCAGAGTAAATGTTACTTGGCCCTGCTGACTCTGAATCTGTCTCATCTCTCTGAACCATTGTTCAGGCTGTTATGTGCCTCATCTGGCCTGTATTTCCTGTCTCTGGTTGTTATGTGGGACGTGTTAATAAGCATCTGGATGCCATTAACATACTTTGTGAGAACAGAAGCAGGATAAAAAGTAGGAATCGAAGGCAGAGGCTACACAGAAGTAAATCTGTTGTCTTTTGCATTTGCACCAGGAGCACCTTCCCAGGAGACGGCATCTTTGCCCCTTTCTGATGCTTGTGAAACAGACCACTAGGAATGAGTAACACCGGTCAGTAGGTGTAACGTCACAGTACGGACAAGGGAGTTTTCACATGGCACTGAGAAATGCTTCCACGGGATCCAGAGGGTATCAGGAAGAGCCTGGTGTGGCTCTGGTCATCTCAAAAAACCCCGTCCCAATAAACATCCCTGTTCTGGCTCTCAGAGCAGGGAATAAGAAGGGGCAGGATGGAAGACTGATGGTGGCTTTGCTCCTTGCTTTCCAGGCCAGGTAAATCCGCAGCGCGTATCTGAGGCTCTTCTGAGCAGTCACGGGCAGATGAAGTAGCGCGAGGCCTCTCCCAGCACGGCTCACACAGCCAGCCGCGGCAGGCCTGCCACAGAGCTGCTCTTCAGTACAGCACGAATGTCTCAGGCGCTGAGAAATGTCACTTTGATTTTGACGTACTACTCACAAAGCGTGATGTGTTTTCTCTTATGGGTTGCTGTCAAGGTGAGGGAATGAATTAGCATGGATTTTTAATTACTTTGCGTTTGAACCCTTGTCGTAAGTTGGAAGGGAAACGCTGTCCTAGATGAATAGAGAGGTGGTGCGAGAGCTGATCCGGCCCCCGGTGAGGAGCCAAGCCCTGCAAGAGGTGGCTGCGGTCCTGTTTCTGTCTCCAGCTGCTTTGATCCAGTGGCTGGGTTCACACGGAGCCTTCTACCGGGGCGAGCAGGCACCGCTGCCAAGAGGAGACCCGCGCTGCCTGAAGTGCCGGCAGCTCCGCCGCCGAGCCTGGGGACAGGCTGCCATCTGCTGTGGCGCAGAGCGCTTGCGGGGAACGCTCTGAGCTGACTCAAACGGCGGCAGCCACGTTGGAGCTGGGGTGAGCTCAGGGCAGAAGCAAGGTAAGACACGAGAAGAGGAACCGTGTGCTTAAAGGCATGTCGATGCTTTCCACGCAGATCACTCTCCTGATAACAGCTATTACCTATTCCTACAGAATCATGCCCGTAGAGGAAAGGAACCATCCTTGTGGTCTCCACGTGCTTTAACCCCTGGGATTTCCAGCCGAGGGCAGGGATGGGCGGGGGGGGACCGAGGCACCGGTCAGAGAGCTGCTGGGGGGGGACCGTGCGCTGCTCCCTCGGCTTAATCCAGGCACTCATGTGCTTCCACAGCCTCTCGGCTGTCGAATTCTAAAGCACACAAAGGTGTGTGCTTTTCCTCTCAGCGCTATGTGCGTGATACCGAAGATAACACCAAGTTAGCTCGACTGCCTGTACGTTACTCGGTTGGGATTCCTGTGGCCATACCCTCTACCAGTGGACCTTGCAGCCCAGACCAGAGCAAAGCTGAAAAACATCTATCGTTCAGGGCCTTTATCTCTGATCTTTAAAATAAGATCTGTACTGAACTCCGTGCTAAAACCAGAATCAAATTCATATCTCTAAAACTCTCTAAGATCCCAACCCTGCTTGCTTGACACCTTCTTTAGATACCACCAACTTGGTCTGTTTTTTCTGTACTTTTTTCTGTTTCTCACTCCACATCATCACTTGCTTTGAAACTGCACAACCTGACTCACAAGTAGTCTTAGAAACAAGAGATTTTCGTTTGCCTGAGTTAAAGAAAGAATTGTTCCAAAATGAGCAAGTTAGCACAGGAAAAGGTGGGAATAAAGGACAGGAGGTCCTGATCCCCTGCTCATTTTGCAAAAAAACGAATTTACTGCATGGCTGTGGGGTGGCAACTCTAGCAGGCACTTGTTCCTGGAGTTCAAACACCTCCTCTCATGCGTGCTCAGATGAAAAGGATGCACTCAGGAGAAGTCATTTTTAAAACAGTTGGGTTGCATATTGTCTGCCTGCTTGTAGGCAAGTGTATGGCCCTCTGCCAGACAGTGCCCAGCACACGAAAATCCAGTAAAGTCAAGATGTTTTGCTGCTTTTGGGATACCAGAATGGTTGGAAACAGTGAGGTCTGGGAAGGAAAATGATTGATTTTTGGCTGTGTTGTGTTACAGTGGCCAGGAGGTCTAACATCAAATATTGCTGAGGAGATGGTCAGCTCGAGGTGGTAGGTCCTCAAGCCTAAATGGTGGAGGCAAACAGAGAGAAGCCAATAAAAGAGAGGTAAATATTAGTCAGCAGTAAAACGGTGTGTGTCATACTGGTGAAAACTCCCAGGGTGTGATGTAGACAGAAGAAACAAATGAGAGAGAGAGAGGGAGGAACTTCTTCGGGAGTATCTCAAAGGGCAGCAGGACTAGAGAGTCTATGGGCTGGAAGAGAAGTCTTAACAGACCCAGCAAAGCTGCGGGGCTTGATAAAGCATCTTAATCCCTGGGGATGATTTAGGTGCTGTAAATGCTATAGGTGAATTCCACGTGCATTGGACGCACCTGGTCTGTACACAGTGATTCCTTGTTGCCAAACAGGAGACTCTCCGGCTGTGTTTTCCAGCAGCTTCCCATGTCACCATTTAATTGAAAAGCGAAGCCCTGTTTGAGTCCATGGCTGATGACACTGGAGTTGCCGCTCAGACCAGACTGTTTCCCATTACACTTCCCTGAAAGCATCCCACCAGAATCCCTCCTTTTGTAGTGTCGGGGTGGCAGTGGCCGAATTCAAAGGGAGTGCTGCACATAACAAAGCTAGCCTGGAAAGCTGACATAAAAAAACCCAGAGCCCCTGATGACTCAGGTATTAATGTACTCCACTTCACCAGAATAAGCTGCTATCTGATAA
This sequence comes from Falco rusticolus, assembly GCF_015220075.1. Taxonomy (NCBI): domain Eukaryota; kingdom Metazoa; phylum Chordata; class Aves; order Falconiformes; family Falconidae; genus Falco; species Falco rusticolus. The sequence continues at coordinate 1,898,832 of NC_051192.1, read as the reverse complement.
AATGTGCTCACTCCAGATACAGAAGCAAGAGCTTTTAATTTTACACAGCCTTTTTACTGGATACTGACAGCACCAAGAAGAAACTGGGTTAAACGCAGATACATCTGCGGCATGTCTAATGTGCTGAGAAATGTCTTAGAGCCAGGAGAAGCTCTGCTACCGTGGCAGACTTGGAGGAATAAATGCCGTATCATTTAGGAGCAACGGGAGAGATCTGACATCCCTGTTTTATGGGTTGTCCTTATGTTGGGACAGTGTCTTGATGGAGTCTATTAAGAAACTGGCCCAGATGGAGCCATTGACCTCCGCTACCCTGATCCAGCCACTTTTCCTTCCTGCAGGCCCCTTCCCGCAGGCCCCTTCTGGCACTCAGTTGTGGCCCAGCTCATTCTCATCTCTGAAGGAAAATGTGGGTATTGCCCTGCAGGGTCAGAGCAGGCGCCCGTCCTGCCCTGCGTCTTGCCTCTAGCGAGGATACAGCGTGTCAGGGGTGGCCCATGAGTGCAGAGGTGGGCCAGTCATCTGTCTTCTCTACATATGGATCTGATCCTGAGTTCTGACAGTTGGCATTTGGTTGACATGAAAAAAAATAATCTTCAAAATTGTCGTATGAGTTAATTTTGAAAGCTGCTAATGTTGCCCTATAAAACTGCCATCCCGTTCTGCATCTTTCTAAGTTCTTGTCTTGAAAGGTTTCTTGTGGCATTGAGCACCACGCTCCACTTACACAAGGCACAGAAACATTTCTCCCGCTATTGGCATGAAAAATTCAGGTTTAATATCCCTTCACATCACTAAAGACAAGAAGAGCAGAAACTCTCCATCTGCTTTCTCTGTGGTGTTCGTAATTTTACATATTTCTTTTATAGCTCTTGCTTCCTCCAAGGAGAGCTTTTCCTTGATGTTTGGTTGTTCCTATCACTGTTTAATGCTGCTCTTTTAGAGACAAGATTACCCACCACACTTGGGGTTCCTGGGGGACCTGCCCCTCTACTTACATTTAATCATTATTTTCCCTCATATTCCTTATGGATCCCAATACCTTGTTCATTTTTTTTACTTGCAGTACAAGCTGAGCAAGGGTTTTCTGTGAAGGTTTCTGAAAGCCAGCGGTACCAGGACCCTGCAAGTAAGGACCTTCTAGGCCACTACAGCATCCCCTGAAAAACAGGAGCCCAGATATTACTGGAGATAACCCAGCTTTTACAATAGTTCGCTACTAGTCCTGCCACAAGCAGTAATACGCATTTCCTTGCTTTTTATTGTCTCTTGCACTCTCTCGCATCTGGGAAAACATCAAGCTACTTTGTTCTTTTTGCTGTTTATTTTCTACATCACAAAACCCACTGTTTCCCCTGTTTCTTTTCCAGGAAGGCTCCATAAAAGACTCCTGAACCAGAGTGAGCATAGGAAAAATCCCCTGTCATACTTCTGTTGTTTTTCAAGAATGCCGATTTAACTCGCATATCTGAAAAAGTAGCAGCAGAAAAAATTTCCTGGCTAGAACTACTGGGGATTGGAGTTGTTTACGCAGGAGACACTTTGCAGGACTATGTCCCACATGCACAGGAATAAGGATGTTTGTCATTCTATATCACCAGGGCACTGTAACACACCGGCAGTGCTGAGTCACGTTCTCCTGCGAAGCCAGCGTGGCCCTTGGCAATCAGTAGAGAGCAGAGATAACTGAAACGCTAGTCAGAAGACTTACCGTAAAAGCATACTTTACGGGCAGAAGTTGTGCTCGAAGAGGCAGGTAGACAACACATCAAGTGAACTACGGTTGCCTGACTCACAGTTTCCTCCCCTAACTCTGCTGGTAAAGCCCTGGCGGTTCCTATCTGCAGAGAACCATCAGCACGTTCAGGCTGCAAATACCAGAGTTCACAAGATCATGCTGCGTGTGCCCTGGGGAACTTTGTTAGGTTTAAACCAGCCTCTCTTCTCAAAGTCACGCGAAATCACCCACTGAGTATCCTACCATCCAGGTGGCAAGAGATATCTCAGGTGGGACTGGCGTTGTCACTGCCACCGCGGTGTTCAGCCACAAGATGACAGCCAGCAAAGCAAGCCGCAGGAGGGAACCGCACATCTGTCGCCCCTTCCTTCTGGTCCGCAAATGTTACGTGGGATTCGTTTATTCTCCCCGAGGGGAACAGAGAGCTTTGCTGTTAATACAAAATGCAGCAGAACAGTAACAACATTTAACTCTGAGATAACATCAATGAAGTGTAAGGTAGAAAATCAAACAATTTGTTACTTTCCCTGTGCGAGCAGACAAGACGCCTCTCTTCATCACAACTAAAAAATATTAAAGGCCGTGGAAGGGCGTGTGGCTGAAAAAGGCACTCTGAGGGTATGGCTTTCCCCTGTGTCTCTGGCACAATTAATCACTGGGGATTTGAATGTACCTCTCTGGTGAAAGAGAAACACAGACCTGAGGGTTTCAGCCAGATCAGTCCTTCCTGGGCAAATGTCAACTGAGGGGTAAATCCAACGCTAGCTACGTAAAGGTCATTTCATGCTGAGTGAGTGATGCAAAATTTCTTTTTAAAGCAGCTCTGAGCGATCGACTAAGATTAACCTGGCAGAACGTCCCCCTGACTTGGGTGAAGATGCTTCAAGATCGGCGATCTGAACCTCACCAGCTGGACACTGAGGTCAGTCCCGCACAGCTGGACTTGGCTCTGGCTTAGTTTGCAGACCAGGACCAGACACATGGCAGTGGTGAGTGCATTGGCCCATGATTCAGCCAAGGGAGGCACAGAAAACGGTATCCATGCTGCAGCACTCACTTTCAGCCTCGGGTTGACCCATAGGGCTGGAAAGGGGAAACCTGGTTTACCACCAAGGCTGTGGGAAGGGCTTTCCCTTCAAAAACAGCAGCTGTAGTTAATAACCACCCACAGCTGCTCCTCTGCTGGGGATTCCCTTTCTTTTTGCCTTTCCCCTCCCTTCCCATCTGTCTCTCTGCCAGTGGAAAGCGGTTATGTAGATACTCCCAGGTCCCTTTCCAGAAAGTCAGACTACTGAAAGCAAACAATGAACACGGTGTCCCTGCCCATGACAAGGGGGCCAGAACTAGATGATCTTTAAAGGTCCCTTCCAACCCAAACCATGCGGTGATGTGGGCAAACCCAAACTTTCCATCTCACTTGTGAGCGCTTGCAGGAGCCGTGGGGACATCCTCAGCCAGCTGGCAGCAGTGACGAGGCAGGAAGGCAGGAATGCCATCCTCAACCCACACAGCTGAGGACGTTAATCTGAGACAACAGTGAGTAACACAAAGCAGAACTGCAATGGAGGACAGGGCTAACACGGCCTCTGTCCCTCCCACTGCCTCTCTGATTTCATTGACTTTATGCACGTGAGTAAATTCTGCAAACTCAGTCTTTCTGCAGTCTGGATCTATACACAGTGATCAGTTTTACGTTATGCTTGTGATCTCTCACTTCATTGCAACTGTGTCATGTTTTAGGGATTAGAAGACAGACAGACTCCAACTAATGTGACCCCAAGTGAGAAGAAAAAAAAAACCCAAACCCTTCACATTTTCCCTACGAGGAGCACCTCACGTGTGCCTGTAGTCTGAACATGGCTGAGGCTGTTAGGGACAAGGAGATTTCTGCCAGGCAGTGCAAAAGATGCTATGAAAATATTGTGAGTGACGTTTGCAGGTTGCTGTAGAGAAATTCCCACTGGCTTCCTAACAAGCATTTAATATTTAGCACAGGGTTTTTTACTGCTTTTGCTGCTCTAGCTTCCAATAAAGCCTGTTTGATCTGAGCTGAGCTGATATTAATTCCAGCACTTCAGAAAGCCAAGGATGGTATTTTGAAGCATGAGAAGGTACGTCTTTGTTTTCTAAAGCATGTCTAGGAAAGGTATAATGAACTTAAAGAGAGCGCAGCAGGGGTGGTGATGACCACTGACACTGAGGCCAACAGTTATGAAGTAACAGTAACATTAAACTAGTATTTCTTTCTTGTAGTGCCACATTTTCTACTCCTTAAACTCATGGTATACACCAGTTATTTCCTGCAGGGTAAGACAAGAGATCAGATTTCATTGCAATTTTGCATGCAAAGCAGCAAACGGTGCTATTTCAGCTCACGTGAGTATCTCCCAGACTGTCACGCACATATGAGTGGCGATCTGTGGGCCAGACTGAGTAGCCACCACTTCAGTAGCAGGTTAAGCTGTGCTTTCAATAAGCTCTGCGATGAAAATTTTGGCGCTGTGTGAGTTGTGAGCTACAAAGACATTGTAAAAACTGCCAGGAGTATTCTGATGCAAAAAGCTTGGGAACCACAGCAGCGGTTTTTACTCTCTAGTCACTGCAGCTTTAAGGTGTTAACATGAATCAGGGAGAGCAATGAGGACACAAGCACCCAAACCTCCATCTGGGCATGAAATGGCCATTTCCAAACAGGGCTGGAGTGTTCTGCTTGTTGGTAAACAGGCACACCCGTAGTGTAAATGCAAGGGAGTCGAAGGTGTTCCCCATGCCCTCAATAAACGGTGACGTTGCACAACTAGGGCTGCAAGGTGTGCGGGCTGAGGCTGTGATTCTCTCAGGGAAGGGTCCTGGGCTGATCTCCACGATGTTCACATGCTTCCACGTGGACCGTGGGTGAGTTTATTTGGCTCTGTATTATCTGGCCAATCTGGGGCCTTGCAGACAGTGAAGCGACAGGGCAGTAATTGCAAGGTAGGCATCTTAAGATCCTTCTTTGTGCTCCATGGCATTACTGAGTATTTCACAATCTGAAACCTGAGGACCCATAGGTGGCTACATAGGAAAGTAAAATTAAGCAGTGAAGGCAGGAAAATTGCAGCCACAAACTTCCAAAGGTCTCTGAGGGTAAATGCTAATGAAATCTTCCCACCTAGTTCTCTTGGGTGTTCCTTTCCACAGTTCCTAAGGTCTGCAGAGCTAACAGCTGACTCGAGCTCCCCACAAGAAGATACCTGCAGGTTGGGTGGGACAGCAGGTCCCACAAATAGCTGTGACCCAGGGGGTTCCATGCCTGGGTCTAAAAGCCATGACTCGGCCTAATGCTCACGTCCACGCTATTGCGAGGTGGGAGAGTGGTCCCACTGGGAATGGCAGCCCAGGTGTGCGACACCAGCAGCAGTACACAGGTGTGACTACTTGTGGCAGCCTTGCTGCTGGAGGCAAAGCAGCAGCAAAACACAGCCTTGAAGTGAGACAGAGGCGTGGAGTTCACCCTCTGAGCACAACATCCATGCACCTGAAACCGCAGCCTCTCTGTGGGATGTACCCCAGCTGGCTTACTGATGGGTCTGTGCTTTAAATGTACTGACTCTGGTTATCCTTTCGGATAAACCTTTCAGAACCTGGGGTAGCGATGCTAGTGCATATTTTTAGTCTGATGCAGCCTTTTGCCATGTTGCAAACCAAGTCTGATGGGAGGAATGAAATGGGATACTGCAGCCACAACATGCAGCCTCCCCAAGACGGTGTCTAGAGCAAAGCATATAATGTCCTTAGTGCAGGGCTGCATGGGGAGCAAAGTGCCTCCACAATTCTCATGTATTTTCTTCCTGCTATTTATCTTATGTGTGTACGTATGTATTTCTCTCTTCTGCACCTGCAACTCATTCCTCCTCTTGCAAAAAAGCCCAGCCTGCTGCACCAGCAACTGGCACACGGTCGTTAGAGGTGTCAGCAGCTTTCTGTTGCTGTTAGTACATTAGCAACAAGAGAAAAGCTGAAGACAGGAGTCCACTGTCTGACGAAGGAGCATCCCAAGCCACATGGTGGACACGGGTCAGGTCAGACACATCTCCCAGGGAAGCCATTGAAGAGTCCCTGTGAATGCCAGGCACGTGATCCTACTGGTATTTATTGGTCCAGATTCCACAAAACAAATTGTACCTAACAAATGGCTGTCAACATTGACTACCGAGGAGCAAAACACCATCTTCAGCCCAGCTGGAGTGATGCTAGTCTGACTGGTGTCAGTGCTGGGGCAGGCACAGGAATGAGTTAGCGAGCTGCAAGCCCGGGTGTGAATTTGTGGGTTTCCACATACGTGCATTTATGTGGCCCATAGCCATGTGCTCACGTGCCTCTGCTTGTTAACACAAATGGAATTACTGCTATTAATTAATCAGCGCCTCCCTGTGTTTTGATACCTTTTGTTGACTGCTGCAGGACTACGGCTGAGAATTTAAGCATGTTTTAAGACATGATCAGGCAGGAGGCTGTTATTGCTTAATCAGGACCTAATGTGTCTCTGTATCTTTTGTGACCTGATGAAGAATTACAGCCTAAAATGTAAGGCTGGATCAGGCATTACCAGCCAGGTGATCGCTGGGTCTGACACCTGGTTGAAGCCTCGGAGCGTGACCACCTGCAAGGATTTCCCCATTGCTGTGCAGTGTGGCCACCGCAGCCACAACGCCGGTGGGACCCGCCCCCGTCACTGGCTGCTGTGGCTCCCGTCCTCTGCTCACCGCTGGCACGGAGGAGAGCTGCGAGACCTCCACGGTGCCAAGGATACCCTGTTCCCCTGGCTGGGGCCCACCAACGGGAGCCCCTGCGCTCCAGGGGCACTCGGCTGTGGGGCACTCGTGGGAGCCCTCAAATGGCAGCGCCTTGTCCGTGGGGCGTGTTGGATGGTGGCACTTCAGCCATGGGGCACTTGTGGGGCCTGTCAGACCCTGGTGGAGCTGTGCTGTAGCTGCGGGGCACTTGTGGGAGCCCTCAGATAGCAGCACCTTGTCTGTGGGGCCTGTGGCACTTGGCTGTGGTGCACTGGTGGGTCCTCAGACCCTGGCGGGGCCCTGCTGTAGCTGTGGGGCACTCGTGGGGCCTCCCGGGCGGCTGCGAGTCCCTCACGGGGCTTCTCCCTCCCCGGGGTGGCGGCGCTGTAGCCACGGAGTCTTTGTGGGGCCCCTCAACTGGCGGCGCCTGGGCCGCAGAGCCTCCCGCCCCCTCCCCGGCCCGGCGGCTCACCCCTCTGCCCGCCGACTTCCCCCGGGGCGAGGAGGGCCGGGCAGCGCAGTCCCCGACAGGGCAAGGGCAGCCCCTTCCGCCGGCCGCGGCGGCGGCTCCTCCCCCGGGCGGCGGGCTGAGGCGGTGCCTCGGCCCCTCCCGCCGCCGCTGCCGCCGCCGCCCGGGCCGCTTCCTGCGCGGGGGGGAGCGACGTGTCGCCGCCGCGGCGCCGCGCTAGGCCCCGCCGCCCGCCCGGCGCCGCAGGTAGGCAAGCGCGGGGAGCTGCCGCGCCGCCCGCCGCGGGGCCGCCGGCGCAGGTGCCTGCCCTCCTCCGCCCGGGCCTGCCCGAGAGCGGCCGGGAAAGTTGAATTTTGCCGGGTGCCCTTTGTCTTTGCGGCCCGGGGCCTCCGCGGGGTGAGGGCCGGGGCGGTGCGGGGGGAGGCGGCGTGAGGGAAGGGGCGCCAACTTCGAGGCGCGGGGCGGCGGAGGGGGGGCTGCCCGCGTTCCTGCAGATTTTCGTTTTCCATTTCCATGGTAACCCGCGGTGGGGAGCGGGCGGTGTCTGACGGGGTGCCGGTGCCTGGCGGGGAGGCACCGAGCCCGTGGCGGGGCCAGCCTCCAGCCGGGCGCTGCGGGCCGCCCCGGCGCGGCCCTCCCTCAGGCGGGCTCTTCCCCGCAGGCCGCCGGTGGGCCCCCAGCCAGAGACCCGGCGCTTCTCCGTGCGATGCGACGGGGCGAGATATGACGACGGCCTCCCTGAGGTACTGCCGGCGTGTTCCCGCTGAGGTAGGGCCGGCCCTCACGCACGGCTTCCCTGGGCGCCCGGCGCGGGACCGGGAGCGGCGGGGGCCGGGAGGCGACGGCTGGGGTGCCTCCGTGGTGCTGGGCATCGCACCCGTGTGAATGGTGGCTGGCATGTGGGGCGCTGAAGGATTTGCTGGTTCCAAACCCAGTTTGGGCTTGAAGTGGTTCCTGGGTTTATACGTGATCCAAAAATTGTGCGCGTTTCTTACCTTTGCTTACCATAAAAAGCATCGTTTCTTACCTTTCCTTACCGTAATTTTGCAAGCGCAGCATGTCCCGCTGAGAGAAATGCCCATATGTGTTTGTCAAATACTGAATTCCTGCGCTCTCAACAAAATAATGAACTTGCTCTTTGACTGTCTGGTTTGGGCCTTAGTATCTTACTGATTCTCTTTTCCTTCTCTGTTTTTCTTATATTCCCTAAATACTTAGGATTTCTGTTACAGAACATCAGACGATCTCAGACGTGTAAAGTACCTGCTTTAAAGTACATCAAAATACTTGACTACTGATTTGCATGTGTGGGGTTTTTGAGAGTTTTCAAGTGCAGGTGGTGAGTTGACTGTACTGTCTCACCAGTGCCCTCTCTGATGGAGTCCTGAAGAAGAGGTTCTCCAGACTTGTGTGCACCTGTGGCCCTGTGTGTCCACAGCTGCTTTGCAGCCCTGTGAAAAAATGCTCTTAGTAAAAAACCTGACTGCAGTACGTTAATTGTTGTAGTGGCTGCAGTAATTACTACTTTAGCCTGAGAGCCAGTGTGACTCTTTCCCAAACTGTAGTGTAGACAAAAGCTATAGTTCCCTTGAAATCCTCTGGGCACAGGATGGTGCTTCTGTTGGGTAGGAGAACAATGCCTAAAATGAACTAATTGACAGGAGATCTACGGCTGTCTAAGCAAAAGCTGCTGTGTGTCGCGTGGGCAGCCTCACCAGTGAGGTCTGGAGGCTGCATGCTGAGAAGCAGCTCTACCTCTCCCATCCCATTTGCCAGTAATAGTATCTGCCCTGGGTCTCTGTGTCTCCAGTACTGTCTTTCTCTGTAGTTAGCAGTCCGGAGCATGTGTGGAGGGATTGTGCCTTTGGGGAGAAGGGGATGTACATTTCCAAGGTTGCACAGGAATATTGTTTGCTTGAGAAGTATCAGGAGCCACTAGAGAGAGCGGAGGAAGCAGGCCGCAGGCTTGCTCTTTGGCAGTTTGTTGGGAAATGGAATCGTGTAGGTATTGTTTCTTCATTTGAGGCAGTGGCTCTGTGTAGAAACCACTTCTGCTTTCCTTCTTCAGACTTCTGGGGAAATGAGGAGCTGTGAGTTTCTCAAGAAGAGCGAAGGGCCACAAGCATCTTTCCATGCTTCTAGTTGAGAGGCTTCATTTTCTTTTGGTTTCTATTTCTCTCTTTTTTTTTTTTCCCCTTTCCACTTAATTGTGTTTATTCCTCGTCTTATTTTATGAATGTAGCATAAAGAGAGAAAGGGTGAGCATGAATGATGTTCTACATATATATTTCTGGGGCCTCATGTGATCAAGTCCAAAGAAGTATTTACCAGCACATCTTGTCTTCCCCATTTTTTAAAAAACTTTTTGCTTTTTGCACCTACTTCACCTAGGTGCTAGGTTTTAAAAAAAAAACAGCTTCCGAGAGTTCTTTTCCAAAGGTAAAGAATCCTTAATATATTTCCCTGGTAGTCAAAAACAGTGGAACTATTTACTGATCAGATGTTCCAAAATACTCATCTCTGGATAGAGAAAAAGCTACGATATTTCAACTGTTAATCTGGTTCTTAAAACAAGAAAAGGAGCCACTTTGGACATGGGAGTGTTTAAGATAGGTTATTAGAGTTGGAGTAGCGTATCTGGTGGTTTGCAATATGGCAGAGAGCTCCCATCATTTTTACACAGTTGTTGTTAGCAGCCATGGAAGACCTTCCTTTTATTTTTTGGCATTCTAAATGTAGCATAACCATGCCAGTTTTTATGTTTGTAGCAATCTTTATTCTTCTTGTAAATGGAGGCTGTTTGAGGGATGAAAAGGAAGTGCTGAGAGTAGATGTGATCAGTTTTGTTTGATATTCTGTTGGGCAGGCGTTAACAAAACACCACAAGAACTCTCAACAGACACACGGGTGGCATTCTCTGTTGCTCACCGAGGTACAGTTTGGATGGTGTTGTTTGCTGAGTACTTGCCCTGCAGAGTGATTTACTGCCTCCCGCTAGTGGACTGGCCTCCTGTGTCAAGACCGCTTGATAAGACTTGCTGAGAGGTCTGCGGTGTCTGCTTTTGGATAATCCCTGGTCTCAGCTTTTTGCGTGATGTCAAAACTTAAATATTTTTATGTGGCTCTTTTGTAGCTGCTTGCAGTTGTTCAGGACTTTGGTAAGGCTTTGGAAAGACATGGTTGTCATGAAAACCACATTTTTAGAAAACTAGTTTCAGATTAACAAATTGAGCTCAACTCTGCTGAAGATAGCAAGCGGAGAGCCTGCACAGGGAAACTTGTGGTTGATGCAAGTGGCTGTGAGCTTTCTGTCAAACTCCTTTCGTGAAGTCAGGACCTTGGTCTTAATTTCTGCTCTGGCTGGTGCAGTTCTGCCTTCCCTCAAAATGCCACTGCTTTCCAGTCTCTGCCTTTTGACAGATTTCTAGCTGGAATGCCTGCTGGGGCTTCTTGATCTTTTTTCAACTCCATCTACCTCTGTGGAGCTGTGAGATGCTCATATTTCACCATTTTCCAAGAGGATAATGCACACTGTAATGCTGATGCCTGAAAAAAAAAAAAAAAAGACTACAAAGAGATTTTGCTCTCATCTTGTGTGATAGTGTGGGCAACTAACCACAAGGCCTTTTATTTTCTGACATATATCTTTACTGCTTTGTTAATTGTTTCTGAATGTTTCTGCTACCCCTGGCATGGAAGAACCTGGTGCATAATGACCTAAGTAGCTGTAGGAAGGTCTGTTCCTCCAGCACAGAACATGCCTTCCAATTCTAAATTAGTGTTTAGCATTGGGAAGTTCGGTTTCCAGATGGGAGGAAGTGCATTTGATGTGTTGGGCATATCACAGGTGTTTCATTTAATTGTTTTATTCAGTACCTGAATAAAATTGAAATATTAATTTTAAAGTCTTTTGTCTGTAGGGAGGTAAATTGCTTTCTGATTTTTGACAAAATGTTTACACTTGTGTATTATTCTAAATAACTTGTGTGTACATGCATTCAAATAACTATGTTATTCAGTGATGGGGCTTTTTGGGTTAATTTTTTTCAGAGGAGCTTATTCTTGTATTTAAAGAAGTGAAGGTCAACTGAAATTTGGTGTGGGTTTTTTTCCAGCGTTTTATTTTTTGTAGGTTTTATATTTTTTTAAAAAATCTGCTCTTCAGGTGGCTTCAGCTGGGGAGGGCAAAAGAAACCAGTACAAAATATAATAATATGAAAGTCAGATGCTGTTTTACCCTGGCCTCATAGTCTGCCCACAGTGCTTTGCAGTGGGGTTGCAGCTGTCCTGTTCCTTCTTTGTAGTCAGATTACTTACTTTCTTGCCTGTTTCTTGGTCTGGGGAGAGCATTTTGAGATGGCGTTATGAAAGAGACGATTTAAGGGAAGTGGTAGCATTACTCTTCAAGCTGTTCCAGTGCTTTTGCTTTTCCACAGTTCCCATTATGCAGTTTGCTGAGAAAGTTGCACAGTCTGGTTCAGCTCGGCGCCATCCAAGGAATTACAAAGTATGCTGGATCGTAACAGCACATGTGGCTAAGGAGGGCTGATGAGAAATGCAGATAACTTCTGTATAGGTTCCTGTTCAGGTTGCTTTTATCCCAGCAAGGCTAATCTGGATGGTCATCACACATGCTGACTTTGCAGAGAAGGTATACTCTCAGTGTGGGAACGTGGGATTTGAGGTACTGTTAAAAGATGTGCAGAAGGCCCTGAAATACACACGTGTTCATGAATGTGACGATTTGTATACTTGTTAGGCTTTCAGCAGGGCTGGGCTGACACAGGCCCCTCTCCAAGTTGTGTAAGGAGGTTTGATGTTGGACTGTGCACCGAATGTCAATGGCTTGCCGTGGGGACAAGTCATAGGTCTCCTCCGACTCTTGCCTCGTTGTCCCCCTGACACTCATCTGCTTCCTACTCTAAAACCCCCAGGGTGGAAATAGGTGTTCAGAAAGAGCTTGCGTTAGCAGAACAGCTTCCACAGCCTCCACCTCATTCTCTGAAACCACTTAAACATTTCTGCTGAAAGCTAAGCTTGGCTTCCCCACTGAAAGAGTCTGTCTTGGGGCACAGGCAAACATGGAAATTTTGGCCCAAGGAATTAGGCAGTTGAAAGAAACTGAAAGCTTACGTTAGTCCTGGCTGGTTCACATTGTCTTACAAAGGTAGTGTACTTTGCTCATACTATGATTTCCTTGTTACAGGGTTAAATCCTGCTCATTTAGCAAAAAGAGCTGTAAAATAATAGAGTGGGAAACCTAAAGTTTTGAGGACGGAGTAAGTGTACTAGACCATTAACAGGCACATGTTGGCCATTGAGGTCCTGGAAGAAAACCTTTGTGTGTGTTTCCCTTTTAGTTGTGTTTCAGGTACTCTTCCCCTTAATAGGTTATCTTAGGTATTTATCACTCATAGGAATGGTGAAATATTTTGCTTTAGCATGACTTATGGGTGGCTTCTGGTGGTTTTCTGTTCTAAAGGGTGTTGAGTAACCATAACACAGTACTTTAAAATGTTTTGATTTCACTCCGCTGTTGCCAGACAAAGCCAAGAAAAGCAGCAGGGCCTCTAGCACGCTACTTGTGTTCACAGAGAGACTTCTCCTTGCCTTGCCTTTGGGATGCCCTGTGTACCTCTTGAAAAGTACCAAGTGGTGTCCAAGTGTGGCTCGTCGTGGACAACAGGGAGTACTTAAAGGAGAACTTGCTCGGTGGTGTGTGGTCAGTGGAAGCCCTGGGCTCTTTCCCCTGGGTCCTTGGTGTCTCTTCTCAGATGTCACCATTTTGGAAGCCAAATTTGGAGAGCAGATTCTATGAATCATGTGAAGAGCTGGAGCTAAGAAGCTCCATGTTCCTGGGTGCCCCTTGTAGTACTAGCTAACTTATCAAAACTACCCATTTAAGTTGAAGGTATTACTAGTAGGTTGTAGATTTAATTTGGGAGGGAGAGCACAGAGAAAGGAGAAATAGGGGTTTCTTTAGTGCATAAATTGAGACTTACTTCAGGCACCTTGTTGTGGACGGGTTGTGCTCATTTCCTAAATTCTAATTTGTATTGTTAATACAAATTACGGCTTTACAAGCTGAAATGTGCTCACATGAAAATTCCCAGTAAAAATTATTAACTTGTGTAAAGCTGTTACCTTAAGTAGGAAACAGAAAATTGGTTGATAATGCTAATGGAAAATTGCCCAAAAATGAGAAAATACGGAGTTAATATCCATAAATAGGCGAGGTTTAGTTTGCACCTTCTCTAATACTGTGTTTAAGTAGAGAGATAATACCGGATGTTTCAGCAGCGAAGGCTTACCATCTGAAAAAACAAAGTGTGCAAATAACACAGAATACGGAAGGGTAGTTTCTGAAGAACTTCATGCAGGTCTTAGTAATTACACAAAAACAAGCACATGCTGAAGAGTTATAGCCGACCTGTGCAATTACTTCTGAGTAATAAGCTTTGTTGTTTGTTGTGGTGCTCTTCTAACTGCTGAAACCTCAGGTGAGAAACTCAGGAGTCATAGCATAGTCATCACAGTTTATAAAATTAATGTGATTAATACATTACTAACTACACAGATCTTCTACTTTGCTGACTGTACAGTATCCAAGCGTGTGGTTATTACATTTGTCATCACAGTAGTTTTATTCCATGCTGGACTTTGTACAGCTGTGTCATGTCATAGTTGCTGAGTGTGTTACTGAACAAGAAATTTTTTTTAAAGAGGAAGCTGTAAGATTGGTGGATATGAAACATTAATCTTTATGTGTTCAGACTGTGAGAATACTGTAAATTCAAATTGCTGAAGCTATTTTGATTGTTGTGATGGTTGATTTTTTTTTTTAATGTTTAACGTCAATGATATTAAGTCATTACAGTGATAGTGTAATTTAATGTCATTTTTTAAACTAAGGAAATTAATGTAGTGTGTACAAAATAGATTTAATATATTGAAGGCATATTGCAAATATAGCTGTAATCCTGGGTTCCAGATTCCATCATTACTCTTGTATCTAACCTCTAAAGTTTTGGGTTTTTTATCGTGTTAGTTTAATATGCATTGCTAGACAAAATGTGAGTAAATTATGGTGATTATTGGGGAGAACAGACTTAGTCTAACCCAGTTTTAATTGTATATAATTTAAATATTGATGTCATTAAGTTACACAGTTGCATATTCTCAGTGCTGCACATATGGCCTTCTGAGTAGAGGCTCAGGGGACTCACCATTTCATAATTCATTCTGCACAGCTTGTGCACTTAACTACATTTACCTGCGTTTCACTTGCATTTAAAGTTGAATGGCTTGAAATATTCTGCAGCAGTTTTGTTCTGTGTTAACACTGAGTTTCATTTTTTGGTATGTTTAAATCGGCAGATTTATATGTTGTTGCATATTTAAAAATGCTGACTCAGAAGGCTAGTTGTAGATCCATTTGTCTATAAAATGTTCAGTAGCGTCGCATGAGGAACGGCCGTTCTGTTGGTGAACGAATGACAGTGTTTTTTAGTTGTGCACAAGGTTAGCGTAGCCAGAAGGGCTCAGGTGTAGGGAGGTTTTTTGTCTTCACATAGACTTGTCACATACTCCTTTGTAATTAAAATTTAATTTGGGTAATATTGTCCAGTTTTCTTTCTTTCTCTGAAGCTATACTTACTTGGCTAATTTAAAGACTGCAGTTAGAGGAATGTCTGGTTTTGGGCAGTACACGTGGGGTTTATTCCCGTGCAAATGTGGCTGTTCATTGAGGTTAATTATCCATAAGCTCCTGACTTATGAGGCTACTAGAATAGCTGTTAACTATGAATAATTTAGTACAGCATCATATTGTGTGCCACTTAAGAAGGCCCCTGTCTGTGAATCCTTATATCTTGTTGAAATCCACTCAACAGTATGAAGGTTACTGCTTGCATCGATATTTTATTGTACTCTTTTCATTCTATTTTAAGATGTGTCAGTGAACGAAGGTAATGTGAATATTTTATTGTGATAAGTAATGCAAATACCTGTGCAAGGATTTTTTTAAAAGCTGAGGTATGGAGCTAGTATTCAGTGTTAAATTGTCTTTTAAACTTATTTTAAATCTTGGACTGGCATCATGCAGTTAGTGTTTTCTCCACTGGGATTTATGTAATTGAGACAATCCACGTCTTGGAATATACTTTTATGCAACACTTCGTTATAAGGGAAGGAGGGAGGCTTAGTGAAAGACTTCCTAGCAAGAGTACAAGATTTGAGTGCTTTCTACACATTGCCTTAGTTGCTCATACATCTGGCTAGTGCAGACTGTGTCTCGTATTACAGAGGCTTTTTCAGGTGAAAACCTGCAAATACAGAACTTTGAAGCAGTTCCAAGTGCAGACAAATTTACCGTATGCCTTCAGGAGACTTGATCGTTATAACATAGCACTGGATGTGTTTTTTAAGAATGCTAAAATGATAGTGTTTCATCATTATCATATACTAGATTTTTCACAAAACCACGCCAAAACATTAGGGATGAGCTTCACGAGGAAAGAAGTTGCTTTGGAAGTGTCAAGGGAAGAACATAAGAATATGAACATGAATAGGAGTAATAGAGAAAAGATTTTCTTTGGGGCTTTTTGGGGAGAGAAACTGATGCTTTATGATACTTAAGGAAGATCTATCAGATGTCTGGAGAGGCTTTTTCCTTTCTGACTACTTCCAGATTTCCATTAGTTCTCCCATTCTCTATCTTGACTACTAAGTTTTCCTGGTATAAGAAAGAAGAGAAAAGGCCCTCCAAAGAAAACCTGAGAGACAGATGCTCAGTCCTTGTGCAGCATTTTTAGAAAGGGTGCTGCCAGTCTGTTTTCACCTCTTTTATTAAAAGTCACTTCTAAAAATTACAGTGGAAGCATGTTATCCTCCTTGTCTTGCTGTGTTGTCAGATAGAAAGGGGGAGGCACAAGTGAACAGCAGGAATGGTACCCAGCAGACAAGAGTTTTGGCCAGAATACCTGTTTGTTAGTCACTATGGTCTCATTCATTGGGATGCATATATATATATATATCATAGTACATATCTTAACTCGTCTTCAGAACTGTTTTGTAGGACACTTCCAACCTTGTTTTAAAAGTAGAACTTTTTTTTCTTTCCCAAATGAGATTTGCTGTAATATATGTGATGCTGTTAGAAGTTGACACAGTGACGTACAGTCATCCCTTGGTGCCTGCTTCAGCGATTGAAGATAAAATAGGCCTTTTATCTTTTTGTGCTCCTTCACAGGCTAGTAAGTAATTTAGGTGTCCATTAAGGGTAGTAGTTAAATGCTAACATCTCGCTAGATGTGTTTATTTCTCCTTAAAGCAAGGATGCAGATTGGTCCCTTTGAACGGGCACTCTTTGAGCTGTACATTATGTGGATGTTTTAATAAATCCACAAACCTCTACTAGTTCTGCAGCTGACTACTGACTCAGCTGATACTTTGATGGAAATGCAGCTTTGTTTACAGATGGAAAGAACTCATTATGTTGTTCAGCCCTGGTGTAAAACTTTTAAGGCTGTTTATTTTCAAATTGGGAGCTTGAAATTCAACTGAAAATTAGTGGGACTTTCCTTAATCCAGAACTTTTTGATCTATGTTTTAATTGTCTTCTCTCTGTGAATAGTTTTTATGCTGAAATAAACTATACTTTAGTTTACTAGGCAGCCATGAAAAGCTGAATACTCAGTTTTCTTGATTCAAGTGATAAAAGACGTCTGTGTTCTGTGTGTAGTATGTGCGTGTGCTTTTCTGGTATGCTTGTATTCTGTAAGTCGTTAATGGTTTATTGTATCTGTGGGTAGCTGTTGTTGGGCTGGTCTGAATCACAAACATAGGTTGCCGTTCTCCTCCTTTGCAATAACAGTGGACCTCCTGTTGCTGGGGTTCTAACATCAAGGCAGTGCAACACTCAACGGAATATCCCATCCCTTTTTCACTGCAGCATTCACTGTGGTTAAACCTCACTGAGGGTGGTGGGCCTTTGCAGGCATCTCGCAGGATGCTCTGCCGTGTCTCGAGTAGAGCAGCTGCAGGAAGCCTCATGGAGGTGAGCACGGGCTCGGCTGTGGTCATACACCAAGTTGTCAGGCTGTCAATCCTGACCTAAGCCCGTCATGCAGATGGGGTGGTTTTTCTGAGGGCTGTCTTACTGCCACTAGTTGTTGGTCTACGAAACAGTTTCTTGAAGACGGAGATCATTTGTCTCTCCTTGTGCCCTCCCTGGGCTGTTGTGGTTGTGGAGTGCAGCCCCCAGGACAGCAGAAGCACTGTAGGGACGAGACGAAAAGGTGATCTCCCTGCGGTCCCTGAGGGTAGTAGGTGGGAGGGCAGAGCAGGTGGAAGGCTCTGTGTTTGTCTTCCCAAGCTTCCCGGTATCATCTGTGAGGAGGTTCTGTTGTGAAAGTATGCAGTATGGCTGCAATAGTTATCGCAATAGAAAGAAAGAAGTGCCTGAAAGACTTTTTTTTAAAATATACGATTGCTGTGTGCAGGAACAAGCTATCCTCTGAACCTAGAGGTGTGGGAGGAAACAGACTATGAAGTTACATTCTGCCTTTAAGTTTTGTGTTTAAAATAAACTTTCCTCTGTTCCTGTTGAAATGTGTCAGCTAAAGTGTTTCAGTTAAAAAAAATACTATGTAGCTGATGGGGTGACATTGTTTTGGTACAATCTGTAACCAGAAATTCAATATTAAAGTCTTGATATATATTGTTTCTTATTTAGCTTTTATCAAGTGGTGATTTTATGCAATGGCATCAAGCCACAGTTCTTCACCAGTGCCTCAGTCAAACAGCAGTGATGCTTTCTTTAAAAAGGAAATGGACGCCACGAAACACTTTAGACCTGTGCAGTCACTGCCTGATGTGTGTCCCAAGGAACCTACAGGTAATGTTGGTGTGTAGAGAGTGAAAATGCAGTTAATTTTTTTAGCCCGTTTCCAATTGTTCAGTCAAGTTTTCTCGTATGCTGAGTGTAGTGTAACTAAGCTGTAGTCTTATTTCAAAGTATGCTGTAATTCCGCTTCATACCTCCCAGTGTCCCTTCGGAGCCATGGGACAGCCTTCCTATTTGCAGCTTGTTTTCAGTTGTCCACGTTATATAGGTGGGATCTTGCTTGTGTGATTTCGCATTATACCTATGATCCATGCCACGTGCAAGAAGAGGGTATATTCTGTCAGAGCCTGTAACAGACCTGTCCGGCGTGCTTGGAGTCTAGCTGCACTGCTTCTGAGACACCCCAGCTGTCTTGCAGTAGGAAGCAAGAGACCAAGACCTGTCTCTAGCGCTGTCTTAAGTCTCTAGTGCCATCATAAAACCAGGCTTTGGTCACAGTTGCAGCTGCTGTGGTATCCTAAAGCTTAGTTTATAAAAAGGATTAGGTGGGCTCGAATCTTCAGTATTGCAAAATATAATGCTAATGAGTATCAGTTGTCATTCCGATCAAGTTCAGATTATTAAAAATATGTTTGTGGTTAGAATTTTTTTTCTCTTCAGTAGAAGCTAATGTTGCTGAGCTAAACATATTTAATGAGTGAGTATACTACCGTGTTCAAAACTTGTATTGGTTAATCTGATAGAAGAAGTGCAAGTTGAAGTGTTATACAGAGTGAGAGTATCGGGTGTCTTTTGCATAAGTAATTCTGATCCATTGTGTAATTGTGCAAACATTGTTTGCTTAAGAACCATATTTTAGCAAAAATATACCTTGTGGTTTCTCACCTTAACAAACTGTCTTGTCTTTTGTGCTGCAGGCGATCCCAATAATTTATGTGACAGCCCATCTCTAGTTGCGGATCAGCACCGATGGACTATTTATCATTCCAAAGTCAATCTCCCAGCAGCACTAAATGATCCTAGGTTAGCAAAAAGGGAATCTGATTTCTTTACAAAAACATGGGGAGTGGACTTTGTGGACACTGAAGTCACGCCTTCATTCTACCTCCCACAGATCACCAAGGAACATTTTGCATTATACCAACAGGAAATTACTCCGGTAAGAACCCAAAATTAGGTGTATGTAGTACTAGGGGCCAGAAAGAAATTTGAGATCCTTCTTGTAATTAGAGATTGTCCCTGCTAGTAGTCCATCATACAGTTAGCTGAAAATTAATTTGCTCTTCAGTGCTTGTTGACTCTTAATTAGGCATTTCTTGTTTTATAATCTCAGTATCTGTAGTGTGGAAAATGCTGTCTGAATTCTCTAGGCAATTTAATATTTTTTTCATTTGTGTTTCTGAATACTGAACCTGCACCAGGGCTTACGTTCGTATTTTTTCGTTCTGATTATGAATTCTTTCTCTGTAAGGATTGCTTGATGATCGGGCTCCACACTGCAACATAGCATTTTCAGACCTTTGGATCAAATATAAAACATGACTATGTGCTGCAAGGATTGGAGATTTTTATTAAGAGCATCTAATTTAAACATTTATATGTGAAGTTCTTAAACTATAAATAGGCCTATTATCTCAATAATTTCTTTCATAACAGGGAAGCTTAAGCTACATCTAAGGACAGCAGGACCAGTAGGAGACTTCTACAAACTCTTAAAATACAGGTGTCAGTAAGTATGTAGTATTATTGTATTTTTTTTTTAACTGAAAGAACATGTAGAAGTCTCCCACTGTTTTCTGCTTCCTTGGTTTGTAACTTTTTTTTTCTGGTACAGAATTGGCTGCAGGAAATGTTACTTGTGTAAGTCATGGTTAAAGAATGTGAGAGTAAATTATCTGTAACTGAACTATTACCATTAGTTCACATATTCAACATTTAAAATGTTTTAAGAGCTCATCCATTAAAATTTGTGTGTAATGCAGTGACTGCTAAATGAAAGATTTTTGGGAAGAGAGAACTGACATGTAGCTTCTAACAGAGATTTAGCGAACATTGGTGTTCTTTAATTCTCACCACTACAGTCTCTGGTGGTGTTTACACCTGTAGATAAAATTTGAAGCTCAGCATGGTGAAAAGATGGTTTCAGCAAGGTACTCATTAGTATGATGTGGAAGCAGTTTCTACCTTGTTCCAATTTAATTTGTCAATGAAAGAGTGCTCGTTGTGTGGTAGTGTGATTTCTGGATTAGACAGCAAATAAATGTTTGGATATGTAATTATGATTGATCTGTGAATATACCTCATTATGTAGAGAAGTTATTACACTTCTTCAATAACTTCTGTGTTCATTTTCTCTTGTGGTGTAAAGATACAGAAAACCCCCAACATACCAAATACAGGGTGAAATTTTTTGTATCTTTCACCTGTAAAAACATCATCTGAGCTTTTAAGAGGAAAAAACCCCACTGTTGTGAATTTGTCAGAATTATTTGGCATAATGCAGTTAGGTTTCACTGAAAATGTTCTGAATGTTCTGTTTCAAATAAAAATTTTTTTTTTTTTAAGCCTCAGAATAATTCTTTAATATATTTTCTCTTTTACAGAGAGAGAAGGTTCACGAAAGATGCAAGAATATTTGTACTCCTAAAGATACCTTCGACAGGACTCTGTCATTACACACCCATGGTACAGCCACAGCCTTCCTTTAGTCGTTAAAAAGTAATTTCTTCTTGTATCGGTATGTTATAGCATTCAATAATGAATGCTATAGCATACTGATCTTCTCCTTTACTTGCTCGAGGGCTTCATGTGCAATAATAGCTGCTGATGATTTCTTTGTAACAATAATTGAAAACCCAGGCATGGTTGACTGGAAGTATTGTTGACTACTGCTGATATTTTATAGGTCAGAATGCTTGTGATACCTACTCTTAAACTATTCCTTGGCGTGTTTGCATTCATGGCAGGTCATTATGTCCCTGGCAGTGTTTTCTTTAACTTCCTTTTATTTAAGATCCATTGAGACTGTTGCATCAAATTTCTGGCAGCTGTTGACTTTGCAATGAAGAATGGCAGCGCTGGGCCATTACTGTCTCACTGCCATGAGGATCATGGAATGGCTGAGGTGGGAAGTGACATCTCAAGACAGTCTAGTCCAAACTGCTGGCTCCGTTAGGGTCGCCTGTGGTAGAACAATGTCTGGTTGGGTTTTGTACTTATCCACAGATGGAGATTACCCGACTACTTTGAGCAACCTGTTTCTGTGTTAGACCACCCTCACAGTAAAAGTGTTTCCTTATGTTAAGATGGAATTTTTGATGTATCAGTTTTTGCCGGTTGCCTCTTGTCCTGTCACTGGGCAGCACTGAGAAGAGCCTGCTCTGTCATCTTTACACCCCCTCGTTAGATATTTAAAAACAGTGATATCTCCTGCTGAGCTTTTTCAGGCTGGACAATCCTGGTCCTCTCAGCCTCTAGACCTGTGAAAAATGCCCTGGTCTCTTAGTCATCTTTGTGGCCCTTCATGGACTCACACCAGTATGCCTAGGTCTCTTGTACTGGGGAGCTCAGGACTGGGCATACTGCTCTGCATGTCTCACCAGTGCCGAGTAGAGAGGGAGAAGCACCTTCCCTCAGCTTGCTGGCAGTGCTCGGCCTAAAGCAACCCAGGGTGCTTTGCCACAACAGTGCACTGCTGGCTCCTGGTCAGTTTGTCACCTGCCAGGACCCCAGGTTCCTCTCTGCAGAGGTTCTAGCCGCTAGACCCTATCGTGTAATGGTACCTGGGGTTATTCCTCTCCACGGGAGGACTTTGCCTTTTCCTGTGTTGAACTTCATGAATTTCCACTCTGGCCAGTTCTCTGCTTAGTATTTCTCTGATTACTGTTAGCAAAGACTACGTGGTAAATTCTTTTGGTGTCGACAGCTGTAGCAAGACTGAATTTCAAGATTTTATGGAAATGGGTCAGCTAATATGAAACTGGACAAAGGAAGACAAGAGCTCTTGCAAAAGGAAAAAGATAAGACAAGGAGAAGGAAAAGAAACAGTCATAGCCTGGAGCAAACTTTTAATATTTATTTTCTCAAAAATGTTAGCGTAAAAGGGTTCATTTGCCAATCACTGTTTGATCAGGCTTGTCTATATGGCTACAGGTAATGCAGCAAGAAGCATTCAGTAGTTTACTTTTGATCTGAGTTCTTTCAGTCAGCTTTCTTCCTCTCTGTGCAAAAGGAAGCCCTTCTGTAGGTTTTCTCTGTGATTGGTGTTATTTTGGAATAGCTGTTCCTGAATGAGTCTGTTTGTCATGCATACTGCAAAACAGAAGTTCCTTCTTCAGACTTAGCTTAATCCATTTTGAAAGAGTCTTTTGTTTTCAAAAATTGAATTCCTGTGTCACCAAAGTAACTGGGAGCTTCTTGGGTAGATGAACAGTTTCTAGTAGAAGCTTCATTTGGTAAACTGAAACTCTTTGTTTTCTGTAGTTTCTTTTGCTGATGTGCCTGTCTTCCTCTCGACTCCAGCCAACAAGACTTGGCCTTTTACTTCTGTAGGAGCTGGTCTGTCCAAAGACTGAGGACAGCAGGATGATTCCTAGGTTGCCTTTTGTACTTCAGTACAAATAAAGTAAAAACTAAATAAAATAAGAACGAGGGAAGTGAGAGAAATGTGGGAGATAATGCTGATGTAGCACTTTAGCATTTTTGTCACGGACACAAGTGTCACACAATTTTATTTGACACACAAGTGTCCGCATAAGGTATGGGCTTGTTGCTTTTAAATTCCTCACCTTTTTTGGCCTCCAATGTGGCCCCTCTTTATAATGCACACTAAGTTAATGAGTAGGGGAGGAAAAAGGGATTCTGGCTAAATCTCAAAATTCCGAATTTGCCTTTTCTTCCAGTTCTGCTGGTGTACAGTGATGCATCTCTTTTTCCCAGCTCAGCTGTCTCACCCAATGCAATTGTCAGGTCAGCTTACTTCAGAAGCAGCGCTTCACTTGTGCTACTTGCTCAGTGTGCTGGGGACTGTCCTGAGCCCTTGTTCATCCTTCTTGCCAGCCTTTGTGTATCTGTTCTCCAAGTGCTGTGCAGAAGTGATTATATGGACAACTTCTGTCTGGAACATTAAAACCGGGGTGATGTTAGAGGGACCTTACCAGCCCTTGCCAATTGTTTGAACAGCGCATTAAGGAATGTGAAGCACTAAGTAGATTGCTTAGTGTGACTGGTTTTGCTGTCAAAGCAGCCAGGTGCGAGCACCTTTGAATACTCTGAGCGCGAGACCTAAACTACAAAGGGCAATGGAGTGTTTCAAAGAATCAGAATATTTCATATTTTAGATTGGAAGGGACTTCAGAAGGTCTTTACTGCAACTGCCATCTCAAAGCCAGTTCAGCTGTGAGGTCAGGCCAAGCCGTTTAGGGCTTTATCCAGTTGGGCCTTGAAAACCTCCAAGAGTGGAGAGTACCTAGCCCCTCTGGGCAGCCTGCTCCAATGCTTGATTGTCCTCATGGTGAAAAAGGTTTTCCTTGTCTTCAGTCAGAACATTTTGTTTCCATTTATAACCTTGTTTGCCCCCTGTGAGGAACCTGGCGTCTTGTCTTGAAAACTTCCTCATAGGGTTTAATAGTGTTCAAGGTAATTGGTTTTCTGTTGTTTGCCCATGAATGACTGCTTGTGTTTTGTTTAATTGTAGATAAATCCAGGACAGATCTGGAACAAGTACCTAAGGTATGATTCCTGTGCACTTTAAACTTTTATAAGGATTTCTCTCATGTAGTCTTGTATATATGAATGTACTCTCTTCTCTGTAGAAATTTTGTCCAAGCCGATTACTTGAGCTGATTCTCAAGAGGATCTGCAGTGCTCAGAATTTAAAAAGACTAAGAACAATGTGCTTTTTCGTTCTTTTGTTGTTGTTGTTTCCCATGGTCTTGATTTTTCTCTTAAAGTAGAATACAAATGCCATTAGTTTTTTAGTCTTTAACAGTTATAACCTCAGAGCTGGGTAAAATGAGCTACCCTGTTTTCCAGGAGGAAAGGGAGACTGAAGAGTTTGATAGAAGCTTGAATATTGCATAGTGTACAACTTAGCGTTAGGTTTAACTCCTTGAATCCTTG
The DNA here is from genome assembly GCF_015220075.1 of Falco rusticolus. NCBI lineage: Eukaryota > Metazoa > Chordata > Aves > Falconiformes > Falconidae > Falco > Falco rusticolus. Next base: position 1,874,884 of record NC_051192.1, on the reverse strand, counting down.
GGCATAGCCCTCTTGCTTATGTGTTTGCAGCATATATGATGTGGGGGTTTTTGTAACAGGTTGACAAAATGACACAACTCCAGATTTCATTTTAGTCTGAACAGTTTATTCTAGGTACATTAAGAAGTCAGAGTGTTAATGTGGGTCAGCATCTCTGTGCCAGTCATGTAGGCTGTTACTTGAATAGCTGTCACTGCAATGTTTAAAGGCCAGGAAACAAGAATGTTTGAGTGTGGTGAGATGCTATAGCCTATGTTGAACCTTTTAAAAGTGCACTTCATAAATACAGGGAAAAGGGTACTATTGTGTGCCTGGAAGCTCAAGTTTTGTACCATTTTTTTGTCAAGTAAAAATAATGTTATCAGAGAGAATTTTTGATTAATAGTTCTCTGAGATGTATAGTTAAAGTTACATGTTACTGACCGTCTGTGACCAGCACATTTGCTGTGTTGCGCTGAAGCAGGTCAGCTTGAGGCTGTGTTGGCTCCCACTTGCTGAGCCCTTGCAGCTGGCTGGATCCTCAGTCTGGTAGAAGCCGTGGCCCCAGAAATGAGCAGGTTGGCAGTAGGATGCCCCTGCTATTGAAGAACGTTTGCTCTGCTCCTTTAGGGGACCCACCTGCAGTTTAATGCTGCCTGTGTTTTCACACTCAGGATGTTTAGATCATCTTGAGTGCTCAATAACTTAGGTAATTTTGGAGCTGTGCTTTCCACTTTTAGGAAGATCATATAAACTTGTAAGGTGTAAAGTAAATTGGTTGTAAGGTCTCGAATTAATTTGTTTGCCTAGATAAATGAAAATTTGGGTTTTGAAAATCAACAAATAAGGTTCCTGTTAGTTTCATGGGACAGGGTGTGTGTCTAACTGGGGAGGAAGATGTAGGGGTGAGGGAGGCACATTTATTTCTTTTGTTTTTCTGTTTCAGATTTTTATGAAACCAGATTTTGCCTTGGAAGATTCCTTAACATTTAATGCCGTTTTACCATGGTCTCATTTTAGTACTGCTGGTGGAAAAGGAAATCGTGACGCAGCTTCCTCAAAGTTACTTCAAGAAAAGGTACAACTTTGATAGAAGGTGTTGCTACCCATCGCAGCTGTTAGTTATTACAAAGAAACTTCACTGCTGCTGTTCTGTATTTGTCGAGACATCACTCTTGTGGGCTTTATCTTTCATTTTACGTCAGGCTGCAGATTGTTAGTAATCAATGCAGGAAGCATCTTACTGAAAGAGAACTTTTTTCCCCTGCTAAATAAATCTGTCAAATCTGGAAAAAAGGAATCTGTATATGGCATAATAACTGGTTCTTCAGGACCGCTAAAACTTAGTGGAGCAGGAATATATTGAGAACTTTAGAGATTTGGAGCTGATGTTAAGGAGGAAGAGCAATTCAATGAGAAGGGAAAGCTAGAGGTTGTACACTGTTTAAGACTATTGCTTTATCACATCTCAGGAAAACTCCAGATTCAAGGCACTGTGGTTTCTGTGCTAAAAGAAATACTAAATCCTAAGGTTTTTGTATGTCAGGAGCTTCCTCTTACCTTTTGTTGTCGTGTCATCTTCACTGATCCACTTTTGGATTTCACAAAGGACCTGAGTACATTGCAGAGCAAGAAAGCAGAGCTTTTTCTTTCATATTGGAAACAGAAGTCTTTACTTAGTCTTTTTTAAGTATTTTGTTAGTTGTACTGTAGAAAATCTCATAGTGATCATTTTTACGGTACAGATACCCATAACATGCTTCTAAAACATCTACATGATTTCAGAGTCTGTTTTCTGACCTTAATTTTCTTTTCTATTTAACCTACTGAAGCCTCTGGGAACTAGCAGTGGTGTGTGGGGAAATTAAAAAAGAAAGTGGTGGCCTTAAGAAAAATTAAGATGAGATCCTCCAGAAGGTGTTTTCAAATTTCCAGGAATTAGTCTTCCTGCTCTCCTGCCAGGTCAGGAGGAAGAGGCAGGCTCTGTGGGAGGCTAACTGGATTGTTCATTGTGTTGTCCTCCACACGTAAAGTTGGAGGAATACTTCCTTGGAGTTTGTGGCAGTTGCTGTCTGAAGATGAAAAAGCAGTGTCTGGCGTATGCTTTGAACTGACAAAGTGTGCCCGGCAGCAGCAGAATGGGCACTCAACATAGACTTCGAGCGAAGGAGACCCAGAGCCCCCTTCAATGCAGTGGAGTGAAAATAAAGCTTCAAATATCCGTGAGCTATGCTTCTTTGGAGGGGTCGTACAAATACCTAAGTAGTATAAAACAGTTCTGTTGCCTCCAAAGCCACATGTATGACAAATTATTATACTGAATCATATTACTGAAATGGGCCCAAACTTTTTCTTTTACTCTTTAAAGGCTCTGAACTGCATGAGGTTTACACTTAGCACGTGTA